>NW_010311822.1:27578-49525 GCF_000700745.2 Antrostomus carolinensis
TGGACTTCCTCAGCTTAAGGTGGAAAAAGTAGAGGCTTATGTTGATTGTTTCTTCACAGCATAAAGTTATCATAGGCTTCCAGTACCATCTCTCCATTATGTCATTGTCTCTGAAGACATTTTCATGTCAGCACATTTTTGTAGAATTTAGAATTGGTTGTTGTAAAAATAAAGATTGAATAACTTAAAAGTATAGGGGCTGGGGGAACATGGTGGTCACACACTTTCCCTTCATAAACTAATTTATGAATGCTGTCATATGAACAAGTAATAACAATATAAAATCAAGTAAAGTTTTCAAGTGTCAATCCTGCCTGTTTTTCAGCCCTTCTTCCTGTGCTTTGAATACCATGGAAATACTTTAAACCATCAGTACACAAGGGAATACAACAGAAAAACTCAAAGACCAGAAAAACCTGAGGAATTAAACATCAGTGCTCCCATAAGCACTTAACTGTTCATGGCCTCAGAATAACCTTGCCATCAAACTAGAAGTGTGGAAACATTATGAGTAAAATTATTGCTTTTAGTAGAAAGTGTCAGTAACTCACCAAAAGAACTATGAATACATAAAAACTGAATTAAATAAAAAACAGGTATAAGAAGATAACATAACTATTTTCCAATCTATTCTCAGATATTCAGGTACCTTCAAGAAGTGGAAATTACCAGTTACACTGTCTTTAAATGAGACTCTCATTCAACGGAAATAAAAGGTAAAGCTGAGATTCAGCGGTGGAAGATATATAAACCCACGTGAAAAAAATCACACTATTTAAGGCAACACATCTGTGCTACCCTATATATAGTGCCACATAGAAATACAAGATATAAAGCTATAAAATAGCTTTAACTAGCCATTTAAGGTCTTGGAAGCAAAGCAGTTCTCACAAGGAACTACTTCACCTGGTACTGCATCTGCTGCTCACACTCAAATCCCAATAGATCTTATGCCAGCTGTTCCACCTGCTCTTTTCAGCCACAATAGAGTATGAGGAACTCTACTTCTCAATGAAATAGGGACAAGTTACTTAATTTACAGCACATACATTGCTGGGAGCTTTTAATAGCAACCGATATACCATGTAAGTACAGTTATTCACAATACCAGCATGTCCTTCCTCTGCCCTGTCCATAGTCCTCGCTGACCCTTCTCTCATCGCAGCTGCACACTGGCACACCCTTAGTGGCAAAGTATCTACAGTGAATCACGACTCTGGTCAGCAGCACACACATTTTTGCTGTCTTACTGCTTGATTTACTTGTACTTCACTAGTACCTGGCATTGTGTTCTTGTGTTAGAAGCGCTCTTAGTGTAGGCACAGGTAAACTACAACCTTGAAAATACTACTATCCCAGCAGGCAAAATAAACTAAAGGGTAAGTAGCACTAAGAAGCTCTATATCTGCAACACACTTCATACTAAGCGATCCTGCAGTTATCAAAGAACAATCTAATCTTCTCTTCAAAGACCTATTTAACTCTGTCTATAAAAAGCATCAATTCATTTATGAGGTCAGAATTACTTACCAGGCCGGAAGCCTTGATTATTTTATTTACAGAATAAAGTTATTTTGCATCAGAAAAAGTAGTTTTGCATACAAAATCAACTGCACGCCCAATAAAGGAAATTATCTAGAGTTGTTAATTACTATTTCTGTGCTCACACTGTACAACATACAAGTTTCTTCACCCATAACATTATTTTGCTACCACAGAAGTAGAAGCAAAACTGAAAACTTAAGACTAAACTGAGTGAACAGAAGCATCCATCACACAGATTTTATGTCTGAGCTGAAAGCACAGGGTTGGAATAGAGGAAAGACATGTAGGTCTGGACATTCTTTCTCTATAAACCTACTGGCATATTCAAGTTTAAATGTGAGGGGTTTAAAATTAAAAACCTGTAGAATAAAAGTTTCTAGAGTAGGGATTAAAAAGTCATAGGTATCAATACATTTGCTAGATTTGTCACCTCTGTAATCAGGGAACTGAAGAAACTCAGGCTTAGCAAGCCTTTTCACTTAAGTTTTCTAGAGATTCCATTTAAACTGATCTGAACTCAGTCAGTCAGTGATACCTAATAAAAGTTATCCGATATCTATAATGCTTCTCTGCATAACAAGACAAATGCTATGTTGGAGACTGACTTCTTAGGAAAAAACTGCAAAATAATCACCTGGGAAGCATTGGTTACTCATGCTCAATTTGGATTTTTGTCAATTACATTCAATCATCCTCACCTTCCTCATTTGAAAATAATTTATAAAACCACTATATTCTATACAACCCTTGTTCTTTCAGGTTATTTTCTCATTTTCTTTTCCATAACCATGAAAAGTGGTAAGGTGGGAGAAAATTAGCAATGGACAGTGGACAACATATTAGTCCAGGCTGTATCCTCTTCAATACAGAGAATTATATTGAAAAATCTAATATTAAAGTGGATGACTCAACAGTTTCTGAAACTCTCGTAAGGAAAATTACATCCTACATAAGCTAAAGGCAGCCAAAAGAGATGTGTTTTTACACATTCAGCCTTCCTTTTCATACCACAGTAATCTCTCAACTTTAAAGGCTTAAGCAGCATAACAGAGCCAGTAAGAGGTATACAGCATGGTGATCAGCATTTAATTAGCTCTTGAAAACGTGCAGATTTGCTTTCACACATAAGGCCAACAGACTAACATCAAACAGTCAACTTTTGAGTATTATTAGACAGAGGGCCAAGAGGGCTTTTGAGAAACTGGGCAGCTGCAATAACATCAGGAGCATGCTTATATTATACAATGTAATTGTGCAGAAATTTTTTATTTAGCTGAGGGGGGGGAAAAAAAAGCAGCACACTGATCAGGATAATACACTTTGATGCTGCATCAAGTTCATACTATTCTGTTACCACAAAATTAACTCATATAGAGCATCTACTGCTTCTTGCAGACACATCGGTTTATTCAGAGCTGGTTTTGATAACTGCACATGGCTTGAAGTCCCTTACTTAATCACAGCTCAAGTTGCAAAGATGCAGGGTGCTGGAACAACATTACAGTGTTGAAAGAAGTTACTACATCTATAGTAACAGCTGGAAGTGGAAGGTTTTGTTCCCTCCCTATAGTTACTTTTACAACGACTGACACAAGTCCATGCACTATCTCCTCAGGGTCTACTGAGGTCTTCCTACAGACAGAAAAGATATCAAGCACACAGGCAGCCATGAGATGGAACAACACTCAAGCATTCTTCATCTTCTTCTATTAGGTTCTTCCAGTCTTTCCATAAGCCTAGAAGCCTCCCAATTCCACCACGGTACCAAACAAACCAACGAACCAATGCAAAGGAAAAATCAGCTCTAAGCTGAACCCTTTTAAGGAGAATTCGTGAGCAGCTTTCAGCAAGATCAGACAACATTCTGCATGCCTAGAAGCCTTTCAATTCCACCACGGGACAAAACAAACCAACAAACCAACGCAAAGCGAAAATCAGGTCTAAGCTGAACCCTTTTAAGGAGAATTCCTGAGCAGCTTTCAGCAAGATCAGACAACATTCCTGAAGAAAGGAAAGTATGACTACAGAAAAAGAAAATCCCGGGAGAAACCAAAAATGGCTAACAAGCTCCAAAAATTCTTAAAACAGCTGGTAACATGGGCATGAAACTGCTCACCTCTGTCCATGCGCTTGCTAAGTGTATTATGACTCTCCAAGGGCTGTCCCAGCATCTTCCAATGAATGTTATCCTTTTTCTTTAAGATAATCTCTACTTTCCCAACTTTTTCAGCAATATTGACTAAAAGAGAGGTTTCACACTGTTATTTTTAATTACATTTTGTACAAAAAACCCATGTCACTCCTCCATTATAATGAAATTTTGGAAGAATCAGTCATTTCTCAAGACACATAGAATTAATTCTTTAAATTAAAATATCAAATTAAATGTACTTCCAGCTATCTCTTTATAATGTTTTATAGTGCATTTAAAACAACAAGCACCAATGTAATACGCATAATTAATATATCTTATTTATTAAATACATTATGAAAAGCTTCACAGCCGATCTGGTCAAAAAGAATGCTCCTGAATTCAGAGTCCTCATTTACTGGAAATTGGTAACTACCGCTATTTACTGCTTCCTTTCTTTTCAAGGCCATTTGAATGAATAATTAAATCCCAGAAAATCACAGTCTAAACAAATAACAGTTACGAATACACAACAGGAGTAACTTCTAATTATTTTAACATTTAGTCATACTCAAGAGTGATCAGAGCACCATCAACTTATTACTTTCACAGGCCCAAATGCCACAATTAAAATTAAAAAAAAAAAATTATTCAATGTGATGGTTTGAGTTGATTGATTGTGTCAGAATCTGTTGGTAAGCAAAACTGCAAAGTATCTGATGAATCAGAAAAATAAATTGAATGTCTGCATTCTGATATTAGAAGAGATACAGATGTGCTGCAAGAGATGGAACTTACCAGCCATGTCTTCTTGAACTGCATGGTACAAGTCTGAAATAAAAAAAACCCCTCCACATTAAGCAAAACCAAAATTACATTCCAGTCATCATACACAGAGTTTAAGGCTAGGAATACCAAGTCAACTAATGAGCATAAAACCCTGTGCACCTTTATCTGGCCCCAAAATTTCACTCGTGACTTCTGCAAGTCTAACATGTCACATTAAGAAAGGCATAATTTTTCCCCATTACTTTTAACAATTACTCATGTAAAGCCACCAATCTACATTTATCTAAATCATTCCACTTGCCCTTTTTAGATAAGGGCATTTTAATAACCATCAAAAACACACATGAAAAATTTTACACAACTTTTACATCAATTTCTTACTACGCTTTATTCCACATGTAAAATATTAAGTATGTACTAAACAAATGAAGATGTGAGTTGATAAACAATGTAATTTCTTTACATCAAGGAACTTTAAAGTAAGTTAATTCTTCATCTCTAATGAAAGAGGAATAAAATATTAACTGGTATATATAAAATGCATATTGATGATGAGAGGGTTTTTATAAAGTAGAATGAAAATTCAGTACTTTCAACCGCAAAATTACAGTACCTACCAACTTCTACAAGATAAGAGTGGTCACCCAGGATGATCTCTCCCCTTAATCGTTTGTCTTGACAGTCAACTATCACCAAGTCTGCATTCATATCCTTTCACAGGCAAGGAAAAAAAAGTATTAAGAAAGTTCTACCAGAATTCAAGCTGCATCGACACAACTGGATCTTTTAATTATCCCTTTCATAAAATACATTTACCTTCTGCTTAGTATATATGACAATGGTGATCAAACTATCTGTTTGGAACCAGTCATAACTGTAAAAAAAAAAAAAAAAAATACAGCAATGAAAAAAAAAAGTTCTTTCTTTGGGCGTTCCAAAATATATTTAACCAGCAGTTTTCAAGCAGAGCTGCTTTCATGAATTTAAAAGCCAAACATATTATTTACTATTTTTGAAGAGATAAGTCCAGAGCCAATAATTTTGAAAAGATTATTAAAATAACAACAGTCTAATTACGTATCCTGATCACACTGTAGCTAAAATTATATGAGTCAGGTTTTCCTTAAAAAGCATGTGCAGTATGTGAACCTTCCTGGCACTGCTGAGGAGCCTGCAAATATAAGCCATACATCTGTATGCGATGCAAGGCAATGCAAGTATTAGAAACCAACAGAGCGAGCCCAGAACCTTGCATCATCATCTGCCCATACAGTCAATATGACCTTTGGCAAGCTGTTTAAACCCGAACCTCAGTTTTCCTACTTCTAAGAGGATGGTAATGATATACACTCATTTAGCTGAAACATTAAGACCTAACTATGGAAGAAGTTGCCTGCATTTACTAAGAACTGCACAGAGTTATGAAATCAAATATTCAACAGACAACAAAAGACAAAGGTTTACCTTGGAGTTAAATCTTTAGCAGAAGCACCCAATGCTTTCTTCTCAGGAAGCATACCTACAAAGAGCAGAGAATCATTAAAACATTTGCTGTGATGCTTGCTTAACAGAAATCATAATCAGAGATGTTTTAGGTTTTTAAAATTGAATGTTCTAAATACCCCTCTGCAATATTTAGCGGCTTTATTTCCACAGGTAGCCAGAAGTATCCATGTGCTTTTAAAATTTTGTTTTTATTCAGCACTTTCTTTTGGAGATCAGGCTCCTAGAACATGAAGTTCTGCTTCAGAAATTAAGACAGTTCCATACACTACAGAATCTGTGCATGCAGCTCTTCGGGTACATGTAGCTTGGTCTCAGTTTCACCTGTTATTGGCTTGTGCTTTCTGATAGTGAGGCATGGAGAAAAGGTTATCTGAACTAATCTCCTTTAACAGAACTATTTGTTTATACAATACAGATTTAATTGGGGATGTCTAGTCTAACCTAATTCACAAGTAAAATTTCCCATCAGTCATTAACTAAAGATATCAGCCTTCATCTCTCTACTTTGCGCTTTGCTTGGAATTTTCACAGAATGCAGCTACTTACTTTTCATAATTAAATAACATTAAACAGTCGGAAAAAGCTTTTGCTGGGAGGCAACACCTGGTCAGCCTTTGAAAACATCAACTGTATTAATCTCTGACCTAAAAAACTTGAGCAAAAACTTGAGCAGAGATGACAGATACAAGCAACTGCAATCCTTCATCAGCTTTAACACAAAGAAATTAAATAGAAGCAAGGTGGAGGAAGCTGCACAGACTGAAAGGTAGTATGATCTGTAGCACAAGATGAACAGCAGGAGTTTTCCTGGACAACGGTTAGGCAAAACTCTAAGGTAACAGTTGGCAAGTGCTGATTTCAAGCCCATTCAAAGGCAAACCTTGCAAACCTGAAATGGCTATGCATAAAATAAATTAACGCATGACATCTCAGTTACCTAGATGGCTATCTCCCAAATGCCAGGAAGTTTTGCAGTGTGACTGCAAGCTTAAACACAGTAATTGAGTGGCTCCACCATGTGGGAAGTAGATAAAAACAGAGCCATGCTGGTCTAACCCAATCTGTCAAAACTATTTGATCATCCAGATGGGGGAATTAACCCAAAGCGATTAAAACTCATTGGAATTACTTATTCTTTGATCCTTAATTACCCCTAAGTACACACCATCTGCAGCTTCCAAGGAAGCAAAACAGCAGAGCAGTTTTTCATTGCAAAAGAAAATCAATCAACCAGTGATAAAAGCCTTCTCAAAGGCTAAGCCTTTCTTGAGGACATACATCATATGCTTCAGTTGGCCTCCATGGATAAGAGGAATTCATGGTCACACACACTCCTGTTTGCTTTTGCAGGTCAACAGAAATATATGAACAGTCACAATGAAATAGGATGTTCTGGCAAAACAAGTTACTTATGAATTATTCTGCAATACTGTAAGATGCTACGTGAAAACAAGAAGTCACATTGCAATAAAGTCAATGATTCAGGTGATCAATGAACCAACTAATGAAAGCCCTCTACTGATCATGGTGGTCATAAATAAAGAAAAGATGTTGGTGAAGACAAAGGTTGATGGCCAACAGGAAATGAAGGAGTTTAAGGTAACCAGCAGAATTACAAGTCTGCATCTCATGAGAGCAAACTTCAGCTTGTTCCAGAACTACTCTGCAGAATCCCCTGGGATAGCAAGGCACATGGTCCCTGTAGCCACATTGGAGAGAGCTGGGTTTGACAGGTGGATTACAGTCGGGATAGAAAATCAGGACTACCAGTCACAAAAGGTGCGATCAGCAGTACAAAGTCCAGATGGTGGCTACCTACAGCTGATATTCCCTAGGGAACAGGGAATGCCAATACTGTTCGATACCACCATTAGCAACCTGAAGGGCACACACTGTCCCACTGTCAGGAGGTGCATTAGCAATAACAAATCATGGGAAGCAGTCAAAACACGAAAGGGTACCATTCAAAGGGACCCAAACAGACTGAGAAATGGGCTGACAAAAGCTCCACGAAGCTCAAAAGCAAATGCAAAATTTTGCACCTGGGAAAAAAATAAAATCTGATGCAACAGAACAAGCAGGAGGCCTGACTGGATAGAAAGGAGCTTTGTAGAAAACCTTCTACCTAGTGCTTCTAAGCAGACAAGCCAAACTTGGCCAGATACTGCATCCTTGTGGTGATGAAGGTCAACTTTACCTTGGGGAAGAGCAAATCAACCCATTCAAAAGAAGCAATTCTTCCTCTCTGTTCAGCACTTGTGAGACCACATCTCCAGTACTTTGTTCAGTTTTGGCTCATCAGCGCAGGACAGACATTGATATACCAGACCAAGCCCAGGGAAAGGCCACCAAAATGGTCAACAGCTGGAGTACAGGGTATATGAAAGGAGGCTGAGGGAACTGTATTTGTTCAGCCTGCAAAAGAAAAGGCTAAGGGAGAAACCCAAATGCAGTCTTCAACTACCTAAAGAGAGGGAGCGGGAAAGAAGGAAGTATAGGGAAGATAGCCTGACTCTTCTCAGAGAAGGACAAGAGACAATAGACAAGTGGCAATGGAAATTCTGGTTATGTATATGGGGGGTGGGGAAGAAAAATAATAATTATAATTTAAAAAACCCAACCCAACCAAAATACCACACCTCTTCACTTCCCATAAGAGTGGAATTGCTCATGAGCTATCTGATCTACTATCAAAGCCTAAAGCCTACCCTGCTTTGAGCACAAGACTGGACCGACTGAGCTGCAGATGTTCCTTCCAACCTAAACTATTTTAGGATGCTCTAAAAGTTTTCTGTATATATTGTCTTCTTGGTTCTTAGAAGGCCCAGAACAAGCTTGACCCATACCTGTAAACTCCAAATATTACTAAGAAAAATGGGAACACTTATATTACTTACACTAAAGAATTCCAGATAGTTGAACCTCAAGATTTAGTTCCCTTTACTTGAAACTCCAGCTCAAACTCTCCTTGAATCACCCTTTTCCACATCGTAAGTTTTCCAAGGTCTGATGTGCATATACTCAATCACAAGCTTGTTTTCAGATGGTAGAACTGCTCAAGTCATTTATTTATTTATTTATTTTACTATTAATATTACAAAAGTCATCATCATAATAGTCTGGGTAAAAGAGAAATTCAGTTTACCTCAAAAGTGCAAGGCTGAAAAGATAATTTTAAAAATATGTCTTTGATAAATATTTGTTCTCAAACAAATATGAAGTTTTCAGGCAAGCTTTGGTAATGGCAGGGCTTTGAAATGTTGATGTCTTTTGTTTGAAACTCAAGCATTAATAGATGTTGAAGAGCACTTTGGGCTACATCCATGCTGATTGTCTTCACTAGCAATATATTCTGAAAACTGCAGCTTTAATTGCCCCTAACATTACATACAATTGATGTTCACAAAAATCTGGGATACATTTGATTGATCTGAGCACACTCCAAATATTATTTATACATTTTAGATTGATAAGACAAAAATGTCTTCACTAGTGCCAACAACTTTAAAAAAAAATAATAATATCAGAGTCCATGCCATAGGCTGCTCTTTCCCACTTTCAGACAGTGATGTTTATTTCTAGACTCACTTTGACTTAAGTTTACAAGAGCTAAGCACCAAGATGCAACAACTGAATATGAAAAACCTCATGGAAGGCACCTCAGGAACTGACCTCTCCTATTTTGGAAAAAGTCTTGACAAACAGGTAAAGTGAATACAAGCAGCAAGTATCAATATTTTGGCAACTTCATTGGAAACTCCCATCAAAATAATTTCCTATGTCTCCTGATAGTCACGTAATCTGGACAAGAAAAGATATTTCTAGGAGCAGGAGAAGAAGAAAGATGGAAGAGAGAGGGAACATAACGTATTTCTCTTTACCTGGATCTACTGTGAATACAAAAGATGCACAGGAAAGCTCTTGACAGCTAAACAAGCACAAAAACTAAGGATTTAATGAACCAAAATAACCAAGAGGAGAACAACACTGAAATAGATGGTAGAATTAGTCTTCTACTTGAATACAAAATATTTATCATGTATTTAATGACTACTAGCTGCAAGTGATGTCATTCTGATAGAGTAAAGCAGAGTTTGTTTTCTAATTCCCCAGTCCTTCAAAGCAAGATTAACAGGTTCCAGAAAGTTGTTCATCACCAAAAAAAAAAAAAAAAAAAAAAAAAGGAAGGTCAGGCAACAGACCTTTCAAAGTTTAGTTTAACATCTTCTAAGTAAAACAGGAACAAATACAATCAGTCTTGCTTACTTTTATATGATGTATGTTTAACTTTTTATGTAGCTCAATGCTTGTGCATACTAAAAGGTAAACTGCCTTTTAGAAGTCAAATACAGAATCGTAGAATTACAGGGGTTGGAAGGGACCTCAGGAGATCATCGAGTCCAACCCCTCTGCCAAAGCAGGAACCTAAATGAGATCACACAGGAAGGAGTCCAGGCGGGTTTTGAACATCTCCAGAGAAGGAGACTCCACAACCTCCCTGGGCAGCCTGTTCCAGTGCTCTGTCACCCTCACCATAAAGAAGTTCTTCCTTAAGTTTGTGTGGAATTTTTGGTGTTCCAGTTTTTGCCCATTGCCCCTTGTCCTGTCACTGGGTACTACTGAAAAAAGCCTGGCTCCATCTATTTGGCCCCCACACTTCAGGTATTTATAGACACTGACAAGATCCCTTTGCAGTCTTCTCTTCTCCAGGCGGAACAGTCCCAGCTCTCTCAGCCTCTCCTCATACGGGAGATGCCCCAGGCCCCTCATCATGTTTGTGGCCTCCGCTGGACTCTCTCCAGAAGATCCCTGTCCCTCTTGAACTGGGGAGCCCAGAACTGGACACAGTATTCCAGATGTGGCCTCAGCAGGGCAGAGTAGAGGGGGAGGAGAACCTCCCTCGACCTGCTAGCCACAATCTTTTTGATTCACCCCAGAACAACATCCACAGAACACAAAAGGAAGGCAAGGAAGACAGTATGAGAAAACAGAAAACAAATGGGAACTCAAATTCACCAGAGAAAGCATGAACAAATCACCTTCCCCCCACTGGGCCTGGACTTGCTGGGACACCACCTAAGAATGTCCCTGGCTTTATCTTAAGAT
Organism: Antrostomus carolinensis; assembly: GCF_000700745.2. NCBI lineage: Eukaryota > Metazoa > Chordata > Aves > Caprimulgiformes > Caprimulgidae > Antrostomus > Antrostomus carolinensis. Next base: position 38,656 of record NW_010311822.1, read on the forward strand.
GCATCTAGGTTTCTGCTCCTCCTGTCACTCCAAAATCTGACTGCTCTAGACTCCTTTTCCAAAATTTCAGCCAACACTTTTCCATGACCGATTTGCATCTGCCCCCTTTCATGCCAATAGGTCAGCCTCGAGTTCAAGTTGTATTATTTCCTTTCACAGGTGCTCATCTTATTTGCTCCACCAACACACCCTCATCACACCTCATTTGATGGAACTTAATAAGCCATATTCTTTTAGGAAGCCTCTTATAGTAATACGACTAATCAGGCTGTAGCATTTCCCCAAAAGCATCAAAATCATATGCATAGGTCTTGATCACTAGCAACCAAAGCTACCTCCAGTACTCAAGGAAGGATGCAGTGAAGGCTTGAATGCTTCCCCATCTCTACAAGGACTACCATCAACCTCCTGATACATTCACAAGACTATATTTGCTTTTCTTAGAGCTACATCAGTTGTCAGACCAGTCATTCTCACAGTTGCATGTCAAGTAGTTCAGTCATGCTGTGATCAACTAATTCACCTCCAGTTCAATTTGTTTCCCAGTGATGACCTTACAGCTTTTAGTAGAGACTTATTAATTCTAAGTGCTCCCCAAGATTTTGTCTTGTCTCTGCTACTCCAGCCCCATGGCCACCTAGCTCTTCTGATACAAAGAAGGATCAAAAAGACTGGCAATTTTGTAGTGGCAGATTTCACAGCACACAGTAATTTGTGACCTGTCTTGTCCCACTCAAGCAGAAAGCTTGTCCATCTCATGCTCCCCTTATCTATACTACTCTACTGCAGTCTCATAATACTTTTAAACACTGAATTCACAATACCTGATCAGGATTTTGCCTTCTGTAATTTCCACAGATCATTAGAGCCTCAACATCAGATTCAAACATAGAGACAGACAGAAGTCTGGATAAACACTGCTCATTCAGTAATATTCAAACACATTTAAGATTCACTCCCTACCTCACTCCAGGTGAATACTTACCATTAAGATGTTTCTTCTCTTCAGACAGAGTAGAAGAAATCTCTACAAGCATCAAGAAAAAACGAGCACGACAATAAGAAGTTACAGCACAGTACTCGCACACATCATGCTAAAGAAATAAGCCAAAGTAAGGATCTTCAAAAAAACCTTCCAAAACATTAACAGATTGACCAAGATGCTTCAGATATCAGGAAGTCACAAATAAATGCAGCACTGATTACCATTCCAAAAGATTATTTATAATTAAAAAAATACTGTGTTAAAAATGCCAAAAGTTGGACAGCATTAAAGGGCAAGAAACACAAGAATGGGCATCAAAACAGACATGACAGATTATCTCATCCAATTACAAACTTCATAGCTAACAAGCTTGTTAAGTCTGTCTGGCTTTCAACGACATTTGCCTCACAACAGCACATAGCAGACACTCTATCTGACCAACCCAGATGCTGGAAATCTAAACCCAGTTCTTTGCAGAAACTGAGGAAAAAGAAAATCTCCCTATAAGCTCCTTCTGTCAAATGATTTTATTTGACAATTTATTATCTGAGGTTTCATTAAATCTACAGTATGCTGCAACCACTCCAAACAAACAAACAAATACTAGCAGAAAAAAAAAAGAAAAAGACCAAGCAGGTGAGTTACATAGTGTCAATTCATATAGAAGGTGCTCAACTGGAGGGGAAAGGCATTGTGCCTCTCAGCCACATATCCTTCAGCTCCTACCAAATCTGTGGGGAAACTTGTACTCTGGATGTACCCAGGCCCCCTTCTGCCTACTCTACACTGCACATCTCAGAATGTCCTGATGTGAAGGCCCCTTTTTTATTCTCTTTTATGGGAGCCAGGTTTGGGGAAGCAGGAGAAACCAATGTGTTCTTCCTGCTCCCTTTTATGAAAACCAAAACATGAATTTTCTCCCCTGTTCTTCTGAATCCCTCCCAGGGCTCTGCATCACAGCAGCCAGTCTAACAGGAAAAATGCCGTTGCGAGAGAAGCGAAGGAAACGCTCCTGGAACAGAGCACCAAGCACACAGTATTGCAAAATTACTTCAGAGCTGGCCAAGAATGATCTTCATCAGAGGCTTTCACGTTGTGCCTCTGTAAGGTAAAAACAAAACACTCCACAAGATGAATGGGATAGTTCACCCAAAATTTTTGGTTGAGGCTCTATTTGTCTGTGTATTCTACTATACATGACTTCAAGATTTCTGCCAGGATAGCCAAGTCATTCACAAAAACTCTGTTCTGACTGAAGAGAATTTTTTGTCTTCAAAAGTCTGCTCTCATTTCATTACATTTTAACACGCTGCACCAAAATTGGCACTGCAATTTTAAGGACAGTTTGAGGCATTTCCAAGACACAACTCTACCTCTCTTCCATAGCTCTCAAGCTAATCTCACTGAATTAACAATAATAAAACATGTACTCCAGCTCCCGAGTTATGTTACCAGTGAAGTGACATAGGGACATATCCTAACATGTGTCCATGAGAAACAGTAGTAGTATTAAAATATATCAGACAATAAACTAACGTCCATGCTAATTTTACAGCTCAGTACCCTGAAGGGAAGGCAAGCAGTTTAATGCCATACGGGTCTGCTGAGGGAGATACTAAAATAATCTCTTACATGCCTGGGTACTGCTGTAGTTACTGCACTGGACTTCTCAGCAAGTACAAACACCACATGTTTCAGAGCACAGCTCCACTGGAACACCACAGAAGGGACATGTCAGGATTTTCTATTAGTCACTGCCATACCATCAAGCAGCATTCCCAAAAGACAAGTTGTCAAAACATTAACTATCACCAGCATCTTCAAAAGACTCTTCTTTCTTAAAAAAACCAAACCAAAACCTTAGAGTATGCAAGGACAAGCTTCAGCTTTCTTAAACAGTTCAGTAAGTAAATAATTTGTACCATCTTCCAAAAAAACACCAGAACACAGGAAACAAAAACTAAGCTAAAAAAAACCACAAATCCTCCAGCAATGCCTCAACAAAGCTGCACCTGCCTCACCTGCACTGTACTGAGACTGTGCCAAACAGTAAGTACCAATGCCTGCCCTACTGCCACTCAAAGTGCCTCTGCCACAAAAAGAAAGCAATGTATTCCATGACTTGAAGTCCTGTCTTTCCTCTATACTTATGGGCCCATTCAATCCTATATTCAAAAACATACACCTTAACTCAATATTTTATTCTTCTGTCTTCAAATGTAAACTTTGCTGAATTTGGTCTTCTGGAAGGATGCAAGACTAGAATTACTGCTAGCTCACAGTGAAGTTAGTCAATCACGTTTTTGATAATTCAAAAGAGGAGGATACATAACCTACCAGGAATCAAAGTAAACTTTGAGAATTTTACAGTGAACAAGTTCAGCAAATCCAGTCTAATCAGTTTGATTCTTAATTAATGAAATGACATTTTTTCAAGCCTGAAATGGCTAAAAGAGACACAGGCAACAGAACTGGTTTTATGTAGCTGGCAAACTTTATCTTGCAAATTTTACTACAGAAAAATGGATAGAACAGTTCTATTACAGAGGAAAGTGGATACTAGAAAATGGACTCATAGCTGGCAGGAAGGAAAACATGCTTATGTTTTACTGACTGGTTGGCACAATAATTCCTTTCAGTTGCAGTAAAGTTAGATTAATGGAATCGGCCAAAGTCAAGTTTACTTCTAAATTTCTAACTCAGCTGACAAAGTAGCAGTAACTTACTTTTAACACCTCTGCTCCATGAAGTAGTTATGCTGTTGAGGTTTCTTCATACTTTGCAGCATTTACCTTAAAAACTCCACATTGGAATCGGCTACCTAGCAACATGGAGATGTAAAATACTATTTCCTCTTCATGTACAGACCAAACTCACCAAAACTGTCAGGAGACGTGATCTAAGCACTAAGCAAGTGTGCAGTGCACCTTGTCAGAAGTCGAAGAGCTACATTCAGTTGATGGCTGAATTTGTTAACTAAAGGGTGTCACAGAATTTGAGAAAAATAGTTGCAACCATTAATTCTTTCATATTTTCACAGCTGTTTGCTAAGGGTCAATAATCGGTATCAGTGTCTGCTTCCTAAGTAAAGGAAACTTTTGCTGTGGCCTACAAACCAAAATAAATACTTAAGATTAAAGTCTCTGGAAACCATCACCAGTATTTTAAGACAATCTACTACATCTCTTGCTGTCCTGGCTCAGAGGAGTCTGTTGTATCAGCAAAATTTTCTCCAGGTAAATGCAAAATAAAGGACCCAATAAAGTGTTCTGTAAAGGACAACCGTCCATGAAACGTATTCAAATATCTCAATACATATGTAACTTGCCAGACCAATGTCTGGTGCTGAAATAATCAGATTGAAAATGCTGACTTTTATTTCATGATGAGAGAGCTGCCTATGATATTTTGTCACCTGGGATCAGAAGAAGAAAGAGGGATCTTGGGGGGGAAACAAAAACATATTTATTTCTACATACCTATGCATATAACACACACATACACGTGTCTATTTTCTAATGACTAAAAACAAAAGAAGAAACGTAGCAGTACATTACTTAGAAAAGTCTTCATCAATAAAATAATCTCCAGGTAATGGAGAAAAATCAGGACATTGCTGTACAAAGACTGAATATATGCTACAGCCTTTATCTCTATGCAAGCATAGAGACTTTGCTCGTAAACATGATGATTTAGGATTTCTCATAGTTTCCCGACAACTTTGGAATAAAGCATAAGAGAAATGATTTCATTCTTAAAACCCTCACCTTTTGGAGCAGCAACAGGCTTGACAGCCATTCTCCCAACAAGACATTCCTTCAGCATTGATTCATAATTGACCCAACGATGAACCTATAGTAACAAAACTGGTTTTCACCAAATTTGTAATTCTTACTGTGTTGTTCTATGCACCAAAATAGAAAAGTTCATTTTTGTACGGTGACTAATGTAATTAATTTAGCAGATTTTATTTTTTTTAAACACACAACACTCATTCTATCATTCAGTACTTAGCTTTACTTCTATTACAGACAGCATGTAATCAAATGAAAAAAATAGGACCATAAAAAGTTACAATAGTTTAATTTATATATTTTACACTTTGCATTATCTGAACATCATAACCTGGAGCTACAGAAAATATTTCAGAAGAGCATTTTTATGATGTATGCTGTGCAATTACCAGAATAAAGACCTTGTCTTTACCAGAAGGGTAATTAGTCTTGTTTAGATACAAGTGAACGGAGAAGGGATGAAGGACACAAAGATAAAGAGTAGTTTAGGCACACAAACACTGCCTACCAAGTTGGTGTATTGCTGTTTGTTTCTGTCTTACTGACCTGGAAATTACCTATTTTAAAAATTAAAAAAAAGTGAAGAAAAAGCAGTAGCTTTACAGAACAGAACTGGAGAGACTGCAGAGGAAATGGATGGCAGAAAACCCAATTCCAATAGGGCATCCGGGACAACATCACAAGAAGAGAAAAGGAAACCAAGTGTTGCATGGCAAATGTGAATGGTATGTAGAGATTTAAAAATAAAAACTTTAAACTGGGCAGCTAAGGAGACAAGATAAAGAATCCCATCCACAAGTTGTAGTTTCCTCATATACAGATAATAGAAATAAATTAAGGATTCTGAATAAGTTATTTTTTCCTGAAATTTGAGAAATACTAGCAACCTACCAAACTCTTGAGAGATCAGTATCCAACAGATACAGAATGCTAAAGCAGAGAGGATAACAACAGAAATGCCTCCAGAATAGGAAAGACATCAGCCAGAAACAAAAGTGTAAACAGCATTATTTTAACAATCCGAACACCACTTTCCACTCCCATGACAAAACAAAGTAAAAAAAAAAAAAAAAAAGGTAGCAAGTATTTATCTGAACTTGGTAACAACTTGAGAGGCTTCCCTAAATATTCCTGAGGTTAAGACTCCCTCCTCCCAGTACATCATACAGTACTTGATAGTACCCAGCTACAGAATTCCAGGCCACAACTTGATACTGGATGAACTTTTAGGAAAGAAACTCCAAAATTCTTGAAACCAGAGAATTATGCCCAAATCCAACACTTCACTTGTGAAAGTATTAACCAAATATAAACTTAACGGAGCTGAACCACCATGATATCTGTATTTACATTCATTGGGTTTTTTGCATTTTGCAAATAAAGGCATGACTTTGTGATGCACAAACTGTAAAGAGATAAGGATTTCCTTTCAGAAACAGAGATTTCCTTTCTGCTCTTTTACAGTTTCTCAGACAAACCTTGTGAGCCAAGGAGACTCAAAGAACATCTGTTTCTAAAAAACACCAACCCAGCGAAACTTCTTTTACAGCACTAGTATGCAAGCGACTCCTTGCAGAAAGTACACTCGTTCTGCAGATCCTTTGTTTCCTGAGTTTTTTCTAAACATTTAAAGAAATGGTAAACAAGGAAGAGACCAAATGTCATCTTGTGATTTGTTCACAATCAGTTAACAGCAGCCCCACTATTTTTTTAGTACTTTGTTTGCTGATAATGCATTGGCCAAGTTAACAGACAAAAGAATACTACAAGCGTTTTTCAAAAAGTGAAAGTTCTGAGAAGAAAACGCCCCTCAAACCACAACAATTAGTCATTGTAGTAATTTATTAAAGAAGGTGGTATTTTAAGTTGTTGCTAGCTTTATTGCAATTTCTGCTAAAAAATTAATTTAATAAAATTATCAAATTAAGGCATCATTCCAACAACCTAAAGTGACATTCTCATTATTGTCTTTTGGTACAAAGTGTAACCTACATGCCTGTTCCAGCACACGTAAGTGCCATTCTGAGCAGTTACCCATTGCCTTTCCTTAGATCTGAAAAAGTTCAAATTCCATTTCCACTGGAATGCCCTAAAAATAATGAGAAAACATGCATTTTTTCAAAATATCTTTCAGTAAACAAGTATCATTTGCTGACAATTGCTCTCACCTGATCAAAGAGATCTGTACCATCAGCTCCTGCTGCTTTCATTAGTTCATCCTCACCACCGGGATGATATTCCATGTATGGTGTGACATTATACACAAATCCTGCAGAAAATGAAGTAAAGAAACGTGAGCAGCGTTTCTACAAACCACTAACACCACTATCTCCAAAAATCATAGTTACACAATCATACAGAGCACAAGATATATTTTATTACATAGAGAGGCCAAACCTACCAGGCCATACCACTTGTTCCAGTGAATATCTGGAGAAACCAGCAGGGTTAAGCCTTTAACAAAATCAACCCTTGAAGCTGAATGGGTAAAAGAAACAGAAGCTGGTTTAAACATGGACATAAAGTTGAGCCAGTTAGCACGAAGAATTGCTGTCACTCTCCTTTCCAATTAAGTTAGTCCTAAAGTGCTGTCACAGTTGTTTCCCTACCACCCATCACCTATGGAATTAAATGCCTAATGGAATGTACTGTCTCCCATAAGGAAAAACTGCTACCATCAGCAAGAAAACTTCCATTATTCAGATTCAGCAATATAAAAAACTAAACATAGCTCACTGTGCTCATTAAAGGCTTACAACTCTGGTATCAAATTTGTCCCAGCAAAAGGACTCAGCATTCTTTCTACAAAAGTACTATTCCTAGTATTTCCAGGCAGATAAAACAATGCTTCTTCCTGGGACTGAAATGATGAAGTCTAATTATTGCTGCTACACAACCAGAGTAGTTAGAGCCTGGAGAATGCTGCTATAAACAGATTTAACTACAGACATATTGCTGCTAACAGCAGGCCTACCTAGCAGAACACTTAAAGATATGTAAAGAAAGCTACCAGAAGTGGAACTGTGCCAGTGCTTTCATAAGAAGCTTTTAACACATTAAGAAATGTACGTTAATTACTTCAGAAGGAGAGGCAGACATTCAGCACTGACCAAGAAGGAGACATATGTGGGACAATCTTAGTTGGTAAGAACAACCATCCCGGACGACAAAGGAAGGATCTTTGCATATGTTACTGACCTGATCTCCTGCTGGACGTATTCACAATGCCATCTTGTGTGCAGCACTGATTACTGCACACAATAAAATCTGAGTAAATATCCACACAGTTAGGACCTCCCACATATTAGACAAATATCCAGTTTACCATCAAACTTGCAGGAGGAAAAGAAATCTCATTTATACCTTTCACACTTTTTTAACCCGCCCTAACATCCCACTTTTTATACAAATTTGTGGCCTATATGACAGCTTTCTTTGATGATGATGATATTGAAGAAAGTTAGCTCCTGATCTTGTACTTCACATTCCCCTTATCAATTTCTGCTCTTTCTTATAGACATGTAACCTAACTACCAATACAGAGACCTCATTTAGCTTTTCCACAAAGGTGTTATTTTACTACCTGTTAACATATCAGGTCTACAGATAATCTACCAGGATTCTCAGTTATGTCATTTTTTTTCATTACTGGTTCTAGAACAAAGGAAAGGCAGAGATGGAAAAGTTTAAAGACAGATACAGAAGCAGCATAATGGAGTTCTCATAAAAACCAATCTCAGAGATGTGGTCTAGGGAGAATAAGAGATTAAAAACAAAACAGAAGCATTTTTAAGCAGTGATTCTGCCTGCACTAGTAGATGTCCCTTTTTGAGAGAGAAAAAGTGAAGAGACCTCTAAAGTAAATAAACTAAATAAACTTTCTTTAGCTCACCTCCCACTATAGTTTTGCTAGAGCAGCACACAGAGCACTTACAATCCTATTATTTTGTTCAAAAGTCAGTACTGAATGACATTATTTTCATGCTCATCCCCTTTTAACACCGAGCAAAGCCACAGACATTCCTTTTGGAGAAATTTCTAACTTTCCTTTGCTGGAGTTCAGAGATGACATTACATCAAATATCAATGCTGTTCCTTACCAGACCAAAGTTTCCACTAAATGAACTGCTCTTCCTAGAGAAAAGTCACATTAGCTACTCTGACCTTCTTAATCTATCTTCAAAGAAGTACCATTATAACAACTTTAAGGCAATATTAATGTATTTTAGCCTCTAAATGATTAAACTGAGAGCGAAGATTTTACTCCTTTCTGTAAGAAAACTAGGAACTTCATTTTCAGCACTGAAAAGACTCTTCTAGCTGCAGCTATGGCTCCAAACCACCTTTCACACATTGTTGACTTGTAACATATGATACTTCCAATTTTTGAGCTAAATTTTCATAAAAACAATAACATAAATAAAATGTCTTAGTTACCCCAGATCTTTATTATGTTAGAGATTACAACTGTTCTGTGTGGCAACTGTCATTTGCCTTACTTTATGAAGTAACAGGTGGGTTAGCACACTTATTTCCCAAAGATCAAACTACTGGTTTAAATAATATTTTAAATATTTATATGTCTCTGGATGCTTTAAAACAATCACTAAAAGCAGTTAACTGCTAAGGATAATAAACTCTTCAAGACTGAGGAGTGTCAGTATATGTCAGCATTTGCAATGCCTTATGCTTGCTAAGCCCTGGTTATTTGAGGCATTATCTACAATCTAGTGGTTTACTGTTTTCATATGCAGATATAAAATAGGTGTAAAATACACCCACTTGGAAGACTTCTTAAGAAAGGCTTGAAAGCAAAGAAAATCTTAGTGACACAAAATCTCTAACTTGAGCAAAGTTGTGTCCAATTACATCAAGAATACACTTGGCTGAAACACAGAAGGCACATAGTTTGTTTTGGGGTGTGGCTTTTCTTGCTTCTTCTTTAAGGACAGAAGAGAGAAGCTAGGCAAAAAAAGCAGAAGCAACATGATAGCAACCAACCTCTTATACATATCCAGCAGTCTTCCTTTTTGTTGTGTTTAGCAAGCTCATCTTCAGTCACTTCAATTAGCCTCCCTTTTAAACCTGTCAAGTCCTTCCCACTTTTAGTTAGCCGAATCCAATCCATAAGACTCCTTCCAGGTTTTAAAGGTACCTGAAAAATAACAAATGTACAAGCATTATTAAACTCTAGAAGAAAGAGCCATTCAATACACTTTTCTAAGCTCCCTAGGAGGACTTGGACAAAACAAGAAATAACACAGGACAACAACCCATATTCTTCATCGGTATTTGGGTGCCCTACTCAGCAGTAAGGGTGCTTGAGGAAGCATCCTATCTAATAACCCAGACAAGGGAATTCTCAAACATCAACAAACATTTAGGCAACAACTCCCAATGCAAACTGCAGATACCAAGTCCTCCTGTGACAGTAAAAATTTTTTATCAGCATCATTTGAGATATGGCCTGGAAACCTATGAGCAATAAAGAAGAGAGATTTGAGAATCATGATGAGGAAAGACAAGGTAGGAAAGTTCACCTTCACAGCATTCATAACGACTTTCTGCAAGCCCTACAGCAACTGGAAATCTCACCCAGGGAAAGCTGAGGCTTCAGTCTTCTAGCTTATCAGGGATGTATTAGCCATGGTGTACCCTGAAAGGCAGAGCAAGATCTCCAGGGTGTCTAGCACCTTCCTTTTCAACAGCACCAGAGATGGGGAACCCCTTTGATCCAGTGGGGACCAGGGTTAAAGAATCACGGTTTTACAAACCTGCAGCAAAACCAGAAGCGAGAAAACTAAAGAGCACAAACACCCACATCACTTGATGCGACTTTAGTCTAAGTACGAGCTTGCTTTCCAAGTAAGGTCTGCAGACACCAAGCGGCTCCAAAGCCACTCCAAAGATGAAGACCCAACACCTAAACTGTAAGCTGGGCCCAGTGATTTCAAGCTGAAGGTCTCCGTCTCTGCACAGGAGCAGCCCCGCGACAGCCCGGGAAGGCAGAGCAGGAAGCGCTGTCACCGCCGCCTTCAAAAGGGAGAAGTACCAAGGATTTCTCAGCGGCGCGGCAGAACCAGCCCTGAGC
>NW_010311823.1:0-13124 GCF_000700745.2 Antrostomus carolinensis
ATGGAATCTATGGGGTCTATAGGATCTGTGGAGTCTATAGGGTCTATAGGATCTGTGGGGTCTATGGAATCTATGGGGTCTATAGGATCTGTGGAGTCTATAGGGTCTATAGGATCTGTGGGGTCTATGGAATCTATGGGGTCTATAGGATCTGTGGGATCTGTGAGGTCTATGGAGTCTATGGGATCTACAGGATCTGCGGGGTCTATGGAACCTATGGAGTCTAGGCTCTATGGTGTCTATAGGGTCTATGGGATCTATGGAATTTATGGGATCTCTAGATTCTATGGGATCTATACGGGAGGGTCCCACAGCATGGCAATGCCAAAGGAATAAACTGCGTGCCCAGAAACGTTACCTTCCCTCTGCCACCTGTCAAAATCATAACAGCGATGGCACGTTGCATCCATTGCCAGAGGGGCAGGGTGCTCCCAGAGCAGAGTGTCAGGAGAGGTGCCCTGAGGGCCCTGGGCTGTAGTGTGTGCACCACAGAACCACAGCATCCTTTGGGTTGGAAAAGACCTTTAAGATCACTGAGTCCAACCATAAACCCAACACTGCCAAGTCCACCACTAAACCATGTCCCCAGGCACCACATCTATAGGTCTTTTAGATACCCCCAGGGATGGTGACTCCACCACATCCCTGGGCAGCCTGTTCCGATGCCTGACAACCCTTTCGGTGAAGAAATTTTTCCTAAGATCCAGTTTAAACCTCTCCTGGCACAACTTGAGGCTGTTTTCTCTTGTCCTATAGATGAGCGTCCACTACTTCTAGAGTATGATGGCAGCTCCTCTGAAGGACAGTGCCTTACCATAATATTCAAGAGAAAATCTGAGAATTTCCTCACTCAGTAGAATCTTTTACTTTTTTTCCTGGGGCTTAAGAAAGAGGGAGAAAGTATTTCTGGGGCTCTTAAGGCTCCTGCTCCTTTTCACTGTCCATATTTAGAGCTGAAAGTGGTGTCCAAGCACTGGCCATCACTGTGGTGGTATTTGAGAGCTGTTTCATCTCTTGAACTGCTGCTGCTGAAATTTCAACTTAGGTTTTTAAAAAATAAAACAAACATCAGCAAGAAATGGCCAAGTGAACAAAGAGCCTTTGTCCATCCCCATGGCCTCGGTAAGAAAAATGTAAGAAAAAAGCAGACCTTATCTGAGACAGGATGGGAAAGTATTTCTTGCCAGAGCGTGTTTCAAAGCCGGTTTGCAGTCATCGTCAGCGAATCTGTGACAACATCTGGGCTGAAAGAGCAGAAGGACACATCAAAGCAGCTCCAGTAGATATGGAGAATTTCAGCTAAGGAGGTTACCCAGGGTAAATGGCATTTGGCAATTTATTGTATGTTGTTTTTAATCAGACTGCCACAGCCACGTCTAAGCACTCCCAGCCGCAGCACTGTACCCCTCGATTAGAAAGGACAGACAGCTGCGCTCACTCAAACGCACGAGGATGAGAGGGGCTGGGAGCAGGTTTGACAGAGTCCAGCATTGTCTGCCTAAATCCCTCTCTGCCTTTGAAACCTTGTCTCCTTTGCTTCCCAGGTTTGGGTCTCTGATCTCCAGACTGTTTGCAATGCCTGCGAGCTGGAGGTGGTGAGCGGCTCGGCTGGTTGCTAATGAAGCATGCTGTGGAGTCTACTACAAGGCAGGAGGATTTCATAAGCTTGGCACCTGTTCCAGATGAATAGAGTTGATGGCATGGGCTGGAAATGTGTCTATCTTCAGCTCAGCTTGAAATGTCTGAGGATTATCTCTGTAAATCGTGGATTCTTGCAAGTGCAGTGAGCAAAGCTCAGCTGGGTCCAGGTGTCCTGCAGATTTAGAGTAAATCTCTACTTTTGGGCCATGTATTTGCTGCCATGTGCACCAGCCAAGGCCAATAGTCCTTCTGAGCAGGACTGTAAAGAATCCGTTCCTCTGTAAAGAAGCTGTTCCTCTGTGAAGAATCAGAGAAGTAGAATTTAGGTCTTTTAAAACTGGAGAAAAAGCTTTTATTCATAAACATGGAATAAGGTTTGTTCTAGTGGGAATGCAAAAGGTTCCCAAAGAGCTCTCACAGACACCTGGTCGACCTGCGATGGGTGTAAACGATACCAAACTGATTTAATTTGTCAGGTATCGCAGATGTGGCTGTCCTTCCCTTTCATATCTTTTTCCTTAACCTCACTAAATCACTGCCTAATTCAAGCTGAAATCTTCCAGACTATTTGATTAAAAATTGTTACTCTTGGTGGTGGTTTTTTTCCTGGTTTAATATGAACCAAGGTGAATTGTTTCACTTTCATTGAGAAGTCACATTTTGCCTCTAAAGCACACAGGGGTAGATAAACCAGGGGCTGTAGAACCACTTCCAGAGCAGGAGCGTGGGTGGTAAGCCTTGTCCCTGCGTGCCCAGTGACTCAGAGCTTAGGGCACTCACTTGGCCAGGCCATGTGGAAATCCCAGCCGCCTCAGCAGAGATTTGAAGTAAGATCCAACATGCCTGGGAAGAGCATCCTTACTCCTGAGCTGTGGCAGGGTTAGGGGAGAGCTTCCCTGGTCATAGAGTTCATGATGTACCAAGTATTCAACTGTTCATTAGAGCAAGAGTAATGACACTCTGAGTTGTTAATTATTTTAAATAATAAACTTGCTTAGAAAATTAATTGTCTCATTTTGGTGTTTCTCTTAATCACTTTGATTGCAAAGGAGTCTGTCTTGTTGATGTGAGACCGTGGTATGGATACCCTCTGCAGAACTGAGGATCCTCATCTGGAAACACTCACCCCAGTCTCAGTATATGGTCAGTGGAAAGACAATCTCAGCAACCCTTGCTGGGAGCCTGGGGCAACTGGACACCTAATTCCAGAGCTTAAAATCAGCTGGGAAGAAACTCAAACCTTCCTGCAAGACAGTGGCATTTTGCTGAGGCTCATGGTGCTGCACTCTGACCTGCCGTCACTGAGATGTTGAGAAAATGATGTTGTATCCGAATACGTTGCAGTAGTGTCACAGCCTCACACCTATCAGACACCCATGCACAAGTTCTTCCTGCTAAACACGCTCAAAAACACTGTATGTTAGAAGAAGGCAAGATCATTACTGCAAAGCTGATTGTGCCTTAAAGCCATTTGCAGAATGAGTTACTGGAGTTTAATTCTCCAGCCCTTTGATAAAGCCCTTCAGGCACCCAGAGTGTCCCACAAAGGAGCCACCCAACACTGAAGAACAAACTGGCAAAGGTTTGGAGGTTTGCTATGGAGCAGGATGGAGTTTAATCCAAATTCTTAGCTCAAACAGTCAAACTGAGTCTCTTGACTGTGCTAAATAGGAATCTTTCCATTTTGGTGAGATTTCTGGGTCCACTGCTCCCTGTTGCAACCAAGGAAGGATGCCTAGAGGAGAAGGAGAAAAAAAGCTACCGAAGTTTTTTTTTACAAAGTACAAGCAATGGTTCTTTGCTGAGCCATTTGGGCTAAGGTGGGTTCTCTCAGGCCATGGACACCAAGGGGAGGTGTGCTCCAGGGGCACCAGGAGCAGACACAGCAGTGGGTGCCCATCCGAGCACACTGCCTGGCAGGACCAGCACAGCCACCAGCCTGTGGCCACGTACTCGGTGGGGCCATTCAGACCTGGGAGACTTCTGTTCTTCCCAGCTCATCCTCCTGCCTCACAGTGATTCCCACACCTCGCTGGCACCTGCTCACCCACCACTGCCTGCCCGGGGGGCCCTCGCCAGGCCCCAGCCCTTCCTTTGGGAGCCAGGTGCTCGTGGTGGCCGTGCCGCTCATTCCTGCCGAGCTTCCCCTGCTCTCTGTTTTCCTTGCTGAACGCTGCTCACATCTCCATGATTGATTGTGTTTGAGTTTGATCGTGGAGCGTCCTGGGATGTTTGCATGAGAGGTGCTACATAAGCATAATTTGTGCTGTATTTTCTTTGCCTAATAGAAACTTAAGCTTGGAGTTTAAGATAGTTTTGGCCCTTTGCTGAGACACTGTCCATCAACCTCAGTGCTTTCAGCTCTGCGGCCTTTCACCATCAGCTTAAAAAAAAATAAATTAAAAAATAATGTTGTGCTTTGTTCCTTTGTGTCAGTGGTACCTTTGAAATGCAGCCTGGGGCAGATGTGTAGCAGCCTTCTCCTCACACTGGCATAGATCTTTGCCACCTGTCTCTGATGCAGAGGGGTGCTCTTCCTACAAGCCCTGGTCTTGTCATCAGTCTGGGCAGAACCAAGGTTAAGTCTCTCTCCCATGAGCTGGTGCTGTGTTATTCACAGCAGAGATGCTGAGTTGAGAGACAGAATCTCTTCTCTCAACAATAGTAACTCACCACCTGTGTGGCTGCCCAAACAAACAGGAAAGGTCTTTCCCTGTCCTGAAACCCCAAGAATTTTGGAAAAAGGTGTAGAAATTAACCCCAGGGAATTTATACAGACTGCACCATCACTGGACCCAGCATGAAAATCTCTGCAGGTCACACATTTCCTCTCCAACTCTCCCCAAATGAATAGGAAGGCTATGATCTGAGCTTCAGGGAATTTTCAGCCTATTTGGTGGTTATCACCAAAGATCAAAATATTTTGGGATACTGGGAAAAGTGTTATAAAGAACCAATTCAGTTTTCAGCAAGGCAGACTTTACTAATGCTACAAATTAATACCTGCTGCTACAAAATATTTACATTTCTTGTTCTGCACAGCTGGATTGCAGCGGAGCAGACTAATGATGGGTTTTAATTTACAGGAGAGGACGGTCTTGTGATGAGCATGGACTGAGGAGCTGGGTTTAATTTGTGGCTCTGACAAACCCCCTCTCCAGCCATAGACAAGTCACTTAACCTCTGTATCCCCATACCCTGAGAGGTTCTGTTCTCCTCCTTCCTAAATTTCTTTCAGAGATAATTGTGAGGTTATAGAGGGCTATGATAATGATCTGAAATGCTTAAAAATAACCAGAGTTTACAAAGTTGTAAGATAATTACTCTTCCTACAGTAAAAATTAAACAGCCCATTAGCAGATGAATTGAGGATAAGATTGTATATGAAAAAATACATATAATCCATGTAATTAAGTGTACTTGCACTTGGGTGTGAAACAGTCTTAATTAGACATGTTTATAATTACCTGACTTCCTCGAGCAGTTGTGGTGGCTGCCTGTGCAGCTCATTGCTGAAATACTCCCCTTTTTTTCTTGTACAGCACATAATTCACACCTTCTGTGTTTGCCAAAGAAAAATCCCCACCACCCAACACCTGCGTATTTGAATCACTTTGATTCTGGCTCTGTTGGCTTTGGGGGTAGCTGCTGGGTAGGTTTTTCCCTGCAGACTGAGCAGCAACTCCTGCCCAGTCCAATTAACCTTTCTGTTAGCCATGAAGGTGTTGTTTATTGTTTCCATTTATTCCCTTTCTATAATGATTATCAATGACAGGTTAAACATCATGCAAAACTCACAACAACGATTTCCACGAAACCCTTTGCTGGGTGGCCCTTGAGCTACTGTACAAATATAGACAATTCTTTTAAAGGAAGAAACTACTGCTTATTGAAACTGCTCAAATATGGGAAGGAAATGGTCTATACTTATTAATTCAAATTCAGAAATATGAACTTTTCAAACTTCACTGGTGCATTTTTAGCTCATAAGTTTGCAGGAAAGAATCAGAGTCATATGTTCAGGTGTAAAATTTGGAAGCAACTTTGTGTTAGTTAGCTGCAGAGGCCACAGTTAATAGTTTCTCTTGACTGGATAACTGGTACAATCAGACACATAACATGAGCTGTAGCAATTTCAGTCAAATATATAATTACAAATATTAAATATAAAACTAAAAAAAATACATACATAATATCTAATCTGTGCTTTACTGGCTTGGTTAGTTATAAAAGTGTTGTCTGGAAACAAGATTTGAATTTACCCTGATCATAATCACTATTGAAATATTCTGTATATACAAAATAATAATTCTAAAAGAAGTTCAAAGGGTATGCTGAATAGCCAGTGAACTCAAGATCATCAGAGTCTTAATTTGGATCCTTAAATTAATAGATTTTTTTAAAATTATTTGATCAGTTTTTACCTATGTATTTGCGGTGCTCAGCAAGCTGAACGCCTCCTGTTCGCCTCACCACGCTCTTTCACCACAGGGCTGCCCCAAATCTCAGCCTTCCTCAGAAGAATCAAGGATGCCCAAGGCTGTGGAGTTTATCAGTGTGCTCATCAATCACATATGGCATCTGAAAGACAAGATGGGCAGAAATACAGCGAGGTGAGAGGATGTGTAAGCATGAAGGGCTCTGAGCAGTGCCCAGGTCAGCCATCCCTGGGATGAGGGCAGCGAAGAAATGAGTTTGCCTCAAGGAGAAGCCCAGTGCTGAACTGGTGCCTGGGCTCTGGTTTATCACCATTTTTCCCACCCCAGACTCTTCACTTTAGCTTCTGCTGGAGTTTGGGAGCACTTGCTTTTTGCTGTGTGTACCTGTGGGGTCCCACCAGGTATAGAAGAACTGCCATGAGGATTAAATGCTCCCAAACAGCAAATTAAGCCTGAAGTGTTTGTTAGAGAAATTCCCACACCTTCTCCAAGGCATCTCATGAGATTTTACTGTCAAGCACGAGCAGTTGGCAAGGCCATTACAGGTTCGTTATGGTCTGACCCAGTTTCCTGACATCAAGTAGACCAGACTGGCTGCTCTCCACTCTTGCCAAGGAAGCACACCCCAGTCTGCCAGGAACAGAGCATCTCCCAAAATACAGTGGTCCAGTCTGCTCCTTACTATGGTGGGAAGAAGGCATGGAAGGTGGTCATCAGTGCACAGGGGGCTCACCAACAACCTGAGGAGGAGATAGGTGATGAAGGTTGTGATCCTGCTGCCTGGACTCTTCCTCTTCTGCAAATAAATAACATTTCCCATCCCCAGCTTTCAGTTAAATGAAAAATAAAATTAAAGCCAAATCCGAGTGCCTTAACTAAATCAGAGCATTTACCAGCTTCACTTAAAGAAACAGGATTCTCTTCACAAGTATTTATTTGTACAGTTCAAGCAAGCTATTTATTTTTTAAATATGAGCCTACCACAGATGTGCAACAGCCCAATCTCCCTTGACACCATTCAGAAGTTAGGAAAAAATACATGAGAAGCATGTTCTGCCACTTTGCTGGAAAAAATCTTTTCTTTGGGCTGTTTATTTCATGTAGGCTCCAAACAATTGGCAAAGCAGTCCTTACCCTGCTATGGTGAGCCAAGCAGGACCCTGTGAGATGATGGAAGATGCCAGTGCTGTATTGAGTGTCCTCTAAGGGGGACAGGCGACATGGTTCTCCTCCTGGTAGAGCAGCATTTTTGAGGAGAGCTTGCTCTCCCCCGAGAGATGGGCATTGCTGTGGCTTTGAACTCCACTTCAAAGCTGGAGCTGGAGCAAGGTTTCTGTAAACCCAGAGAAACAGGTAAATATTTGTCAGGGTCAATTAACCCTCCTCATCACCTCAACAGTCATCTGTGCGAGACAGCTGGAGGGGTTTCGGCAGGCACAGAGGGGAGCCTTGTTGATTTACTGAACCACTTTGTGAGGCGAGTAGACACAAAACACTGTGGCTAGGAGATCTGGAGGTTTTCCCCTCAGCACAGTCCGTGAACTCATGGAGACATCTCATCTTTTCCATCACTGGAGCAGGCAGAAGAGGAAGGTCCTGTTCTTGTCTGGAGAGAAAGGGAGAAGATCAACCCTGCTCTCATCACTGCTAATGTAGCTTTATAACCACTTCATTCATCCCAGTTACTCCAGATGGGCATCAGCTGTTCACAGAGCCTGAGAGCACCTTGTATCTCCCACCTGCTATCTCAGGTCTTAAGGGCAGACATTGTGAGCCACCCAAGCCACAGAATGTAACATCGTTATGTCACTGCCATTAATTTGTCAAGTTCTAGTTTCTGACATCCTCCCAACACTCAGACAGGGCTCCAAGGTGTTGGTTTTGGAAAGAGGGCTTTGCTGGGCCACTTGTCCCTGACAAATGGTACTGCAGCAGCCAGGGGAGGTGGCGAGGAGGACACCCAGCAGCTAGCCCCAGCCACCAGACCACCCACCACTGCTCCCAGGCTTCCTTTCTTACCAGCACAGTCAGAAAATACCAGCCTAAGTAAGAAAAAGGGAAGGGAAAAACTAGAAACAACTGAGCACCAGATGAGAAGGATGCAGAAGTGTGGTGCCAAGCTCATTTCTCATCCCCCTGCCCAAACCTGACCCAGCACCCCCCCCTGCTTGGACATGGACCCAACCCCTTCTCTCAGCCAGGAACCCACAGCTGGATGTTGACAAGCCCAAAAGAATGCACCGGGGCTGTAACTGAGCCCGGCTGGGGACTGTGTGCAGCCCCCGAAGGTGTCCTCCCCGTTGGCTCTGGGAAGATGCTGGGGGAGGCTGGGGGTACCCCCCTCCCAGCGCTGGGGGTGCACTGATCCCGCACAGCTCTCACCTCCCTGGTTTCAAGGCTGGGACAGCCGGGCGCGGGGAGTCCATCCACCCCGGCGGGCTCACCTCGGCTCAGCACCAACACATGGGCAGCAGACAGGACGCCGGGGTAAAACCACCCTCTGTGTCTGCCGGGGAAGTGGAGCGGGGAGAGGGACGTGCCAAAGGCAACAGCTGTCTCGGTGAGCTCAGTGTTTGCTGTCCTGCGAGACGCGGCCGCGGGGCAGAGGGGCTCTGTCCTTTCCTTCACCGCACACCTCCCTCCAACCTGCCAGGTGCCTCTGCGGGAGCTGGCACCAGCTCATCTGTGAGCGAGATGAAAGCTGGATTGTCCCAGGCTTGCCTGCGCGGGCTGGTTGAATCTCACAAGCAGCAGCAGGGAGGATGAGGCAGCATGAACCTTGTCATCCATAGTCTTTATCAGCCACCATAAGCCCAGGTCCCCACAGGGCATGTGCTCGAGGTACTGGTGTGTGCTCAGCTCCACTGCCGTGTCCTCCCCATTGCTCATGGCATGTGGGCAAGGTCACGCTAACACAGATGGGACAGCACAAGCCACGGTCAGACCTTTGTGTCACAGTGTGGATGCAGCCTGAGTGATGGACAGAGCCAGCAATGAGTTGCAGGAATCCCTCATCCACCTCCCCCTGTACTTCTAAGGGTGGGTGCTGGGGAGCATGGGCTCAGCGGGGCTGCCAGCACCCAGACCACTCTCAGGCCAGATAGTTATCTTCAGATGAGATGTCCCAGTTCCAGGGTTTTCAGGGACTCACAGGTCACTCTGTCCCCTGGTTGGGGAGAAAAGACCCTGGGGGGAGCATCTCCGTGCTGGGAGAGATGTGGAGAGAACCACTCCCACATTGGGTGTGTTTAGTTAAACTTCAGATCACTGGTTTGGACCTTCCAAGGTTTTGATTGGAATCTGATCTATATCTTCCTAGATATGTGGGGGTTTTTTCCCCAGTGTATTTCAAGCACTCCCATTTGTCCCTGGCAGATTAAAGCACATGTACATCAGAGAGTCATGCCCTGCTGGGATGGTCACCCCTGTGTCCACCCACCACGGGTGTCCTGGCTGACAAACCCTTTCCCAGGGCCAGCAAAGGGGAACATCCTCATGCAGGTTCCTGGTGAGAGCCCCCTGGGACCTCTCCCCACCACTGGCAGCAGGATCAGCTGGTGGCACTGCCAAGGCAGCCCCAGCACCCGTGGCCAGGAGCACAGCACCGTTCCTCCTGCCCAGCAGTGAGAGCCCTGGCTGTGCCACCACTGGGCTGGTGGGCAGCAGAAAGCTCTCTGGGTTTTACAGTCATGCTTCAAGCTCTTCAGACAGGAATAATTCACTGCTGGGGAGGTTAGCCCCCAATTTAAAAGAATTCATGGACTCCTTGTTGGCCTTAAGCTCACACAAAGTAGTAGCTGGAAGTAACCCCTGCAGTGGCCACTGTGGCCAGTGACCCAGCCTGTGTCACGTCTCAGCAGGCAGGGAAATACATCCCAGCATGAAACAACACAAACTCTGCCTAATGCCCGGAGCAGAGGGGCAACGACTCCCCTGAGCTCACACACCAGTGAGCACGGATGCTTGTAGCAGGTCATGGGCAAGGTGGGTCATGGGCAAGGGGCAGATGGAAGAAGACAATGTCTTTCACTTGAAAGTCAGAAGATTTTGTATGGGCTCTGCACTACAAGCACGGGTTCTTCTCTTTTGCTCTGGGCACAGAATATCTATAACGATGTTGTGCCGTTTGCTGCTTGTTTTCCATTTCAGAACCCTGTGGGATGGCCCAGCAGAGAGAGGAGGCATCGGTGCACTCCTCACAGCCACCTTTGGCTCTTCTTGCTGAGCTTCTGCATCCCAAAACCATGGCCATGCCCATCTCCCAGCCTGACCCTCTCCCAGCTTCTGCAGCACAGCGCAGCTCCACAGGGATGCCATGCCACTGACATGACACGTCTCACCAGGACTTCCAGCTGTATAGTTCCTCATAGGCTTTTATGTTCTTGGAACAACAATATTTATCACCTGTGGCAGACAGGATGTCCAAGTGAGTTTGGGGTGAGCAACTCCTTCTTGCAGCGTCTGGCACAGGCTGAGCCCAGAGAGCTCCTTTCCTTACATCACCTGGCAAATACTTGTGGAGTCAGAGTTCCTGATTTCCATTCCTTTATACCTCACATACGTGCTTGTCTCAGCCTTGGGGTAGCAATCCAAAAAGCAGGAGGTTGCTTTTTGGATGGTCAAGTGCATGCAGGACCCCAACACACACATTTTGCTGTAATAGACAGGGAGTCCAAGACAGAGGAGGAGCAGATTATGCCTTGGTAACTCTGGTGCAAGGCAGCAGTGATGGTATGTATACAGGTTCTACAATCCCTGGCTGGTGTGTCAGAGCAGGGGCTGCATGAGCTGTGTTTCCAGGGCAGCATGGTCTTCCTTAGGTGAAAGTTAAGGAAATAAGGCAAAAAAGGGCATCTGAGGCCCTTCTTCTCTGCTTTTCCAGTCTTTGTCCAGCTTTGAACAAAATGGTTCTTGCAAACATCTGAGCTTCCATGGTTGAACCTGAGAAATTTCATGTCTAGGCAGACAGAAATCTGGTGGCTTGGATCCAGCCATCTGGACGTGGGAAAGCTTGGAAGTCCCATGAGAAAAGGGAGATTTCTTGGCAAAGAGTCACAATAAATCTTTACGGGAGAGTGGAGGGGTGAAAATACAGTGTCCATCAAGCTGTTCCCATTGTGCTAGCAGAAGCCAGGAAGCCCTGAGATGTGCAGGTACAGGCAAGAGATTTTAAAAGTGCACAAAAACATTTAAGACTTGTTTCAGCTTAAATGCCACAAACAGGCAGACGTCACAGAAATCTTGGTCCTGTGTCTGGTCCTGTCCTGCTCACCTGGAGGGGCAGGACCAGCTCTGATGCAGGGCTGGTCATCAGCAACCCTGTGACACATGGGTGGAGAAACATGTGTGGAAAGAGGTTTGCTCAGTGTCACTCAGGAGACCAAATGTTTCAGGATTACACTCGTGTCTCACCTATCAGGTGTTCCCTCTGGAACAGCACCGCTGTAGCAGTGAGAGTCCTGGGAGAGCTGAGCTGCTGCCATTGCTCAACCTGGTGAAGAAATGTTAATACACCAAGAGCCCATGTGGGTGCATCCTTCCTGCCCAAAGCCCCCTCATCACCTCCGCATGCCCCCAGGAGCTCCTTTGCTGTGTCTTTCCTTCTTCACCACCCTCCTGTGCTCATCAGAGTCTGCTTTTAAAGCTGGCCAGGCTTTGAGTGATCATCACCCAGCTGAGCTGCATCCTCCTCCCTGTCAGACACGCTCCAGGCAGACCCTGGGGAGGAGCAAGATCTTCAGGAGACCCCATCCCAACATCCCAAGGAATGATAAACCACTGCAAATATCCCATTCTTCCTTCAGAACCGGGGAGGAAAAACAGCATCTCTTTTAGCACTACTGTTATTTAATCTGAGCCAAACAAACGAGCAAACAAACAGCAGCAACATTTTTCTGCGGAAAAAAATATTTTGGAGCTGGAGACAGTGAATTGTGCGCTGGTGGGGATGGTTGGAGGGTGTTTGTTGGTGCTGCAGTGGGGGACCAGGCACGTGAGCAGTGGGGCCACCCCCGAGAAGAGGAGCAATGGGAACAAGGCCTCCCTGTGCAGCCATGACAAACCCGTCTGTGAACCGGGGCCAGGTGCTCAGTTTCTATCTTAATTTTGGTCTTGGAAAAAAAAAAAAAGGAAAAGACTGAATACACAGGGGCTGCAGTCAAGCTGTGGCACACACCCGTCCAAGCAAGAAAATTACACGGTGAGGCTGCCAGGGTGTCCTGACTTCACTTCACTGGGTCTGGGCTTTCGGAGCTGTGATCTGATAGCCCCCGACCAGCAGCTCCTCCAGCCCTTTGCTGGAGCTGCAGCATTTCCCAGCCATTACACAGGCAGTGCTCGCTGTGTTGGATGCTGAGGAAAGAAATGATCTCTTGCTCACCCCAGATGATGCTTTTCATGCAGGCTGGTTTTGCCCCATAGGAATTCCCACCGGGACCCCTGGGAGGGACCAATGTGTTTCCCACCTCTGAGCCTGAAATCTGACCATGTGGAGAGCAGGCAATCAGCTCAGTAAAAAAAAATCCCACCATCATCATGTTTTCCAGGGCTGTTGACTCTGGCATGTGCCCTTGTGTGTGGGTGAGCTGTGGGTGTGCATTGGGGATGGGGGTGGTGGGCACAGTGCTGCTATGGGGCTGGGGGTTCTGGTACCCAGCTTGGGTGCGGCTGGCGAGGAGGTGACAGCTGGTGTTTGGCTCTTGAGTTTGGATCTATCTTGGTCTCAGCTGACTGGTGGTGTGATGGGCCCCTTTTTCCATTGACCTGTTAGATTTTTCTCACCTTGGCAGAGTGCAGCAAGACCATCACGCACCCGCAGCGCTGGGCTAAAAAATAAATTGTTAGCAAACAGCAAATTAACTATCTGCTGAAGTGTGCTGAGAGGAGCTTCCGTGTTAGTTGTTAAGTGGATTTCTAAACTTAGCCCAGTTACTGTAAAAAATACCTTTGAGAGAAACTACCGTCTGCAGCGCTCAACTTCAGAGACATTTATTTCTAGAGCTGGTGGAAAAAATTCTCACCTTTCAAAGGCTCCAATTATATCTT
>NW_010311824.1:0-4239 GCF_000700745.2 Antrostomus carolinensis
GGGTGCAATCCCCCGGATCGGGCCTCCATCGCTGTCAGCTCCCGCTTCGCCAGGAGATGGGGGAGGCAAAACTAGAGTGAGCCTGGAAAAAGCAGCCGGCGGCCGGTTCCCGAGCTGAGGGCTGGCGCGGGGGGGAAGCACAAGCGCTGTGTGAGCGCTGGGAGGGACCCTCAGCGAACACGTCGGGCAACAGCAGCCTCCGCGCCTGCCCCGCTGCAGAGACCTCCCCTCAGCCCTTCGGTAAGGAGCAGCCCCGTTAGTACCGGGTAACCTGGCGGCCACGGACAGTCCGCTTGCCTTAGGAAACAGCGAGGGATCTCCCTAATTAAGCCGTTCCCTGGTGTAAGGCATTCAAGGCTTTGAAGTAGGGATGGGGAGGTGCGTGCTGCCATGTTCCAGTGACTGTGGCGTGGGAATGAGAGCTCAGCTAGATGGGCACGGCGCAACTTACTCAGTCTTTGCTGGAGCAATAGCTCATGCCCTGAAAAGCTTACACAGCTTCCCTAAAAAGCTACTAAATTGTAGCTTGGTCTTTTTGCGGCCTATCATACTTGCCAAGGTCCAGAAGTGCATCGCAGAATGAACAGCAGTGATTGCACAGAAGCCTTGAATTAAGCGTCTCCCACCATCCACATAGATTCCCATTGGCCATGGCTTCTTCTGGCTTAAAATCCCGTGAACAATCAACATAGTGCTCTTGGTGTAACGAGAACCTGTGAAAGTGTCATGACGTGTATCCATTGTCTCTGACAGGGCAAACCTGTCATTTTCCAATTTAATCTGTTGGACAGCTGTCCACCAGCTAGTAAGTACAAAATTAATACTGAAAATTTGGATAATAATTCTATTGATTTATTTAGGCAATAATTGTTTTCATTTTTAATTGTGAGTTTTAAAAATACATTAACAAAAAGGAATATGTTCATGACATGTTTTTATGTGGGGAAACAGGGCTTGCTGTCTTTATGCACTGGATGAAATCTTAATCCCTTGACTTCACAAATAGGAATTGCACTGCAGCTGTTGCATCACGAGGCCCCCATGTCCACATGGATAAATTAATGCCAGGGAATGTTCCAAAGCATTCACACTTGATCATCTACACTGTTAAAATATTATACAAGACCTTGGTATGGTTTGGGTCCAGACTAATCAGCATTCTTCAAACAATCCCTGGGCACAGCTTGGTAGTTAGCGTAGGCCATGGACCATTCCCAACATGCAGCTTGGATATAGTCATCATGTTTTGGAAGTAAGCAGGTTTAAACTTCTTCATGCCAGCTGGACTTAGAATCAGAGACCCGTTCTGGGCACACTGGATTTAATAGCATGAAGGTAGCCTATGAATCTAGAAATGATACCTCTTTGCCAACATCTTCATCTCAGTAGAAAGCAGAGCAATGTAAAAATTGAACAGTGTTGGGGTAGTGGTGTCCTGCAGACCAATTTAACAGGTGACATGATAAACACATTACGATACAAAATTATAAAATGAAAATAGGAAGTTTATAAAGCTTTATCAGTAAGCTTGGAAGATTTAGATAATTTAATAGGGTAATTTCCTGTTTTTTTCCTTTGGGAATAATGCTTCTCAAGCATTATTACTGTGAAGTAATGCTCCTCAAAAGCATACGCCTGAAGGTCTGGCTTTTCTACATCCAGCCACCAAAGTTCTTCAGATGCTTTTCCTTTTGTTTTGCAAATAAGCTATTTTACATAGTACCACTCCATTGATATTGATGATGACACTGTAACGAAAAAGACAAAAGGTAGCCAAGGAGCTAATTAGCTCATAAGATAAATAATTAGCTCAGAACTGGATATTTCTGAAGAATAGAGACCAGCTGAGGGTAATGAGTCCTAGCAAATGACTTCTAGCTAATAACTTAGGACAGTTGCTTTTAAAAATGCTTAGCTATTTTTTATTATTATTGCTTATTTGATGGCTGCCTGATAGTGCCAGGTCAGCTGTGATTCTGGAAGGCTTCAGGAGGTGCAGACACAAGTGTCTCCAGTTTGAGCAAAGGAACCCACACCCATGGGTATATGATACCGCATTATCATGAGGTTGGCCAGAAGAATTTCTGCAGTCACCTCTAGTAGATTGTATTAGCATTTCTAAAATTTTCATTTAGCAAGGAGTAAGTTATCTCAGTGGGCAATGGAGCTCTCCTAAGAAATGCACTCTTAAAGAAACAAGTTTAATAGAATAAGTCGTTATTTTGTAGTATTCAAATCAATACAAAGTTAACTTCTTAAAATACTCTGTTGCTCTTGATGACTCCTGAAGTCAGTGGGGCTATTCAGGGCTGCTATCGCCTAGCCAGATGATTTATCTGGGATATATGAATGCCTTGGTAGGACTTAGCCTTGAAATCTTAAAGAAGTCTTGCTTGTAAGCACTCAAGGTACAGGATTAATAAGACTCTTGGGAATTTCTGAAAAAGATTGAAAGAAAACAGTAGTGTTTCAGAAGTTCCTTTAGATGAACTACAAATGTTGAACTCCCTTCCCAAACTACATTTAAAAAAATTAAGCAAGGACTCAAATATCTGATCAAACAGTGGTCTGATCTTGCACTCATTTCACACTTAAAGTAGTTAATAATAGTTGGGAACACACCAGGAAAGCAGGACTAGACTGCTATCTTGCAAAATTAAGATACAAAAATGAATTTTAAAAATACCGTAATGGATTATATCCCTGGCAGTTTTAAGTGGGTAGGAAATTGGAAACATTTATCCATGTTTCTGTGCTGACTTTTTATCAATGTTTTCTATATAAACGTCTTATAATTTAGTTTTCTCTTACTAATGTCAGAAACTCTTCCACAATTTCTCTTCTTTGCATGTAACTTGAATAAGTTAACATATTTATTTTCTGTTGTAATTTCTGAAAAAGAGGGAGGACCCATATGGTGGCTTGTAAAGGACTCACACTGTAGCTACTTAGGGTGCAAAGAATCCTTTTGCAGTCTGGTATAAACAGTCTTCTAACCAAAAAGGGTAACTATATTTACTTAAGAGTTTTTTTGTTTGTTTGGTTGGAGTTTTTTTCGCAGTATAGTTATGCCAGCTGAGGTGGGGTGAGAATGTGCGTGATATTTTAATCAGTGAGCAAAACTTACCAGTGTAGAGAAAAAAATGAAAACGGATCCTCAGAGGATCTGGGATTAGCAATGCCTCCTTTAGCTTCAGAGCTTCACTCAGCATATCAAATCCTCTAGAGTCACTGAATTTGACAGAAAGTGGAATGTCACATGGAGGCTAGTTAAAAAATTACCTAACAATACCACCTTCAATAGGGTAGTAGTAAAACCAGCTCTTGTGCAAGAACAGTGGGATTCAGCAAATGAAGAGATAAATGACTTAGACAAGCTAAGATTTTACCAGCAGAAGACACTGAAATACTTATTTAAGAGATATTACTGAGGAAGAAGGACAGTGAGTGGCACAGAAGATTTGCTGAACTGGGTCAGGAGCTTAGCAAGAGTCGAACGTGTGTCTAGATTGGGAGAGGGAGTATTTTCCCCGAGCAGAAAAGGATATATAAATACACTGTCTGGGGTAGCAGCCTAACAAAAGGACAGGGGACAGTAGCATTCACTGGAAAGTGCTCGGAACAGGAGGAAAGGTACAATGTTCAAATATTGACATTTGCATTTAAGATGGCAAGATACAAACTGAAACAAAACAATGAAAGAACACAAGTCAGATAAAATCCTGTCAGACACAGCCAACTGGGCCAGACTACTGTATCTGCAATCAACAGAGATGCAAGTCATAGCATACCCCAGGCTATTTAAAGACACTGGCAAGGAATTCCCTCTCCCACCTTTGTATATCTCCACACCTTGTGTAATGAGATATCTTCCAGCTAAACATTCCCCTTCCTCACACACCAGCTTTCAAGTGTGTGTAAAGGCTCGAGGGAAAAGAGGAGAAACACCAGCAGTTCGGGTAGTTTATGAACCAGGTGGAGCTGCTGCTGCTGCCAGGCTTGCCCCGGTCCGTACTGAATCTCGCTGAGGCTGTGCCGTCGCCTGCTGGAATACGATTGCACTACAGCTTTGGACACTCCAAACTACAAGCTGTGGAGATTTTATCTGGACTTGATCTCTTACTAACTCAGTAATCATCAAGAATACAGAATAAGAACTAATTTATTCCATTTTCCCCCTTTTTTTCCTCCTTAGCCTAAGGCATGAGATTCACTAATGATGGCTACATTCCTGCTAAG
>NW_010311824.1:4257-10096 GCF_000700745.2 Antrostomus carolinensis
ATAGGGTTGATCTGACACTCAAAAATAATCTGTTCAAAATGCCTACTTGCCTGAGAAGTTATTCTAACGAAAGCTAGTGACAAAATAGCTCTGCATGTCTCAATACTTTAAAAAATTACTTAAATACAACTTATTCTTAAATATGGAGAGATGGTAAACAATGTGTTGATATCAACTGGATTATGACACCACAATTTTACAACCCATAGAATATGAAAAGGCAGATTTTTAAAATATTCTACTGGATTCACAGACATATTTGAGATAAAAAATGACATTACTGGCTTGTACAGTGACACAGCCCGTAGAACTTGTTTCCAAAACACACATTATAGGAATTGCAAAAGAATGACATATTTTATTTGTGGCAAATCTGTTTCCTGATACTTGTAGTTTTGTGGTTGAATGTTGCAGGACATAATACATTTTTAGTGTGGGTTCTTACTGCACTTAATTTGTCAATGAATGATTTGTTGAATGATTTTTGCTGAAGTGATAGCAAATACATTAACAAAACAGTTATTGTCAGGCAGAACAAGAAAATGCGTTTGCAAAAGACATTCTTATGTCTTCAAAATCAAATTAGATCTGCACTGACTATCTACCTGGTCAATTATAAAGTCACACTAGGTTGACTGATTTTGTAAGTCTAATAGTAGGAAATAGCATAATTTTAGGATATACTTTCTAAATGTGAAGTAGGAGTCTGCTGTTGCTCCATCCATTACACCTAGAAAGGGTTATCATAAATATCGTACAGTGTTGGAAGAATCCACATTTCTGAACCAGTTCCTTTTGCCATTAGCAACACTAATGACTCGAAAGGACATCATGTTTCGGGATTCTGCTTGCACAAGGGTACTGATAAAAGCATGGTTGAAATATGGTTCCACTGGGAAACTGTGTCTCATTACTTTGTGGTGACATGTGGAGCTTTTCAGAATGGATACACAACAAATGTACTGTATTTTGATCCTACACAGTGCCATATATTCCAATGGATTGCCCGAAGAATATTCCTTTCTGACTACTTTTCGGATGACAGGGGCCACACTTCAGAAATACTGGACTATTTGGCAGATTCAGGATTCTTCAGGAAAAGAGCAAGTTGGAGTGAATCTTAATGGGCAAATGAAAAGCGTTGAGTTTTCCTATAAAGGAGCGGACGGAAATCTCCAAACTGCATCATTTTTGCATTTGCCTTTCTTGTTTGACTCCCAATGGCACAAGCTTATGATAAGTGTGGAAGCAAACAGCGTCACACTTTTTATCGACTGCATTAAAGTAGAATCCTTGAACATAAAACCAAAAGGGAAAATTAATGTTGATGGCTTTGCTGTGCTTGGAAAACTTAAAAACAATCCTCAGATTTCAGTTCCGGTAAGTTCCAAAATCTTCTATTACTGAAAAAGTGTTTTTTAGGATCTTTACAGTTAGTCTCTTTTTGTGGAATGCCTCTTCAAATGTTTTCTGAAAGCAGAAATGGCAGAAAATAACAACCCCTTGGCAGGTAAGTACTAGCTTTGCTTTTTAAATATTGCACATATATGTACTGTGTAAGGTAAGGGATGACCCAGGTTAAGTCTCAGTTTCAACAGTGAAATGTCTCAGACACCCACACTTCTGTCACTGTTTTCTGCTCTGTCTGGGTCCACCAGCTGGGTGTTCCTCTGCTTAGCTATACATGGAGCTTGATCTAGAAGGAAGTCTCTGGACATGAACTTGTAGGCTGTACTTCACACCAAAGAGAACAAAACATTCATTGAGCAAGAACTGGGACCCCTCTCTCATGTGTGTGCAGGGACCATCAGCTAGAGATAATTAACTACACCTCTGACACAATAAATATTTAAAATAGTTGATACAAATATCTCCTGTAAGAGATTAACGGAGGTCCTTTCTGATCTACTCTGATGTTCACACAGGAAATGAGAGATCCAATTTTAAATCTCAGTGCTAAATCAGAGATTATAATAAGTATCTGATACCTGAGGAGACTGTTCTAATCATTGTGCTACCTGGTATCACAGAATCACAGAATGTTAGGGATTGGAAAGGACCTCGAAAGATCATCTAGTCCAATCCCCCTGCTGGAACAGGAACCTAAATGAGATCACACAGGAAGGTGTCCAGGCGGGTCTTGAATGTCTCCAGAGAAGGAGACTCCACAGCCTCCCTGGGCAGCCTGTTCCAGTGCTCTGTCACCCTCACTGTAAAGAAGTTTTTTTCTCAAGTTTAAGCGGAACCTCCTGTGTTCCAGCTTACACCCATTGCCCCTTGTCCTATCATTGGGCATCACTGAGAAGAGCCTGGTATGATCATGTTGACAGTGGCTTTTTCTCTTGAGTTAGTTTGAGGTTTTGTTTTTTTTTTTCCAAAGAGTCTGACCTGGAGTAGACAGCTAACTCTTAAAGAAGGTTCTTGTTTATGAATCCTACAAAGGACAAGTGTAGCATCAAAGACTAGATCCAATCCAAGCAAAGGGCCGAGTAAGTAATGATTAGGGGTGGCATCCTGCAAAAGAGGAGAGAGAAGTGGTATTAAGGCTACCTTGGCAAGAAACCAGACTTCTGCCACTTCTCTGTTGGTGCTCTGGCTGATCTTTTCACTAGGATTAAAGAAGTTGGGAAAAGCATCAGAGGACATTTGGCGTTTTACCCCCCTTCCTCTCCAGCCCATGTTTTGCAGAGACTTCCTCTTTTCAGCAAGGCATGCAAACGAGGAACACTGATTAGGCTGGGCTCTTCGAGCACCTGGTGGGGGGGAAGTGTCTAGCATTAACTTCTGCTTCATCTATGTTTAAGCACTTACATCATCAGGCACTGGTGTGAAGCTACCTGAGGTCAGGGGGAATGTGAAGTATAGGACACCCTTCTTCAAGGATGATAGGACAAAATGGAATTAAGTAATTCTTACAATACACCACATATCATGCAAAATATTTGTTTACATCTTCAGCATATGTGTGGAAAGATTCTGTCATATTTACTGTATTTTATGAAAAATAAAATCTTTGCATAAGGAAGGCCTTAAAACAGGAATATGATGCACATTTTTTGACAAAAAGAATAATAAAGCACTGAAACAAATTATCAGGGAAGGAGAAGTTAAGCATCACATTGAATCTTTAAGCTGAGTTTGGATGTCTAAAAATACACTTTAATTTAGACAGAACCATGGGTTTGAAATAGGACTCACTAGATTGAATTGCATGGCCTGTGCTATGAAGTGAAAACTGACAATGGTAGTGGCCCAACCTGATACTGTAAAAACGTAGATTTAGGAAGACTATTCTCTGAAATCATGAAAAAGAAAATACACAATCTGATGGACTAGTAATTTTAAAATGGCTGTTTATATTGCACAATTTTCTGGTTTAGCCTGTGCATTTAGTTTCTCTTTAAATGTAGTAACTAAATCTATGGTTGGGGGTATTCTAGGCTTATCCTTTAACTTGCTGGACTATACTCAGTTTAAATATCTTACCAGTCTTGGTTATTGAATAGGCACAATTTCTAATTTATTTCCAGGCATTGTTAAAGTCTATTACTTACAGTGTATAATTTTTTAAGGACATAAATTATATAACTCCTATTCTCTTTTGCAGTACTCTGTGAGTGCTCTATTTATCTTGTAGAATAGGTCAACTTTTTATAGGTGCACTGTAATACATGTCATTTTAAAAGAGATTCTTTATTGCTTGTTGTTACTATGATTGCCTAGGAGAGTAATAGATAGAGTTCCATAAGAAGCTATGGTTTGCCTTTGAGCTTTTACAAAGATTTATTCCAGGATTTCTGGAATGTTTTAGGGAAGGTAAATTTTTATACAGGTTTATGGCTGCATTTTATCTTTTTTTTTTTTTTAGATAAAAAAGAAAACACTTCTTTTTTATCTAAAAGTAATTCAAATAATCCACTAAAATCTCCAAGTAACACAAGATATATCATAAAGCAACTTGCTTCCTAAATCACGTGTTTGTTATAGAAAGGTAAGGGCATTCATTTCTTACCGCTCAGTCAAAGATTGACTGTTAAGAGATGATATAAATTGCCTTAGTTTCTATGATTTCAGAAGCATTATCCTGATTTTCTCATAACAGACACTAAACACTTTGCACCACGTGATCCTTGGTCATTATTTAATTGATATTTAATGCTGCTAACTAGCTCAGGTCAGCTATGTGACTTGTAATGTCTAAGAGGAAGCTGCTTACCAATATTTGCTGAACAGGGATTAGTTTACACCACAGAACAGATTGTGTGTATGAGCTGTAAAAAGTCATGTCTCGGGTTTTTTTCATGCTGTGAAATTTCACATTCAGAAGGCTGAACCCTTGCTATGGAGAGTCAAATAACACCAGAATGTGCTGTACTGTTCTAAGGCTTTCAAAAAAGATGCAAGGACAGCACAACACTGAAAACCATTAAGGAGATGGGGGAAAATGGATAAAACATATTTAAAATAGCTCTAGAGTGAGGTACATTTAAATATGTGTAGCTTATTCTTGGTCACTTAACAATTGCACAAACAGTGGACAGCAGACTCCCCTTAGAACAAACACATAATTGACAAAAATTGTAGAAAACCTTCAGCAGAAGACTGCTTAGCTGAGTTGTACTTCCCCTGAAGGGACGCCTGCCCTTCAGTCATCCCTGAGGCATCAGTAGCTTAGCAGGACACAGGGACCCAGCTCTCCCAGGAGGGACCTGCACACGTGCTCTGATTTACCCCCAGAGGACTGTCAAGGTTTTCCTTAAAGCCTACAACTGATGCTGCTATACTGGAAGTACTACTCTAGATATTTAGGTCTCATTTATGTTTTACTTAATCTTCAACTCCCTCATCTAAAGATGAGGGAGACACTAATAAGGCAACTGAATTGCACAGCTCTGCTACTGAGAAGTGCAAAGCTGGGGACATTTACTGGCATTTTCACAGAACTTAAAAGAACAAAACAATAAACAGATAAACATCTAATCCAACTATTTCTGTGCCAATCATGAAATTAAGAAGAAACTGAAATCCTGTAGGAACCTTGGAAAATGAATGTCAGAAATATTGACCTATGGGTGTTAAACACCGATGGGTCTTAAAGGATTGCATTTTAATGCTTTGCTTTATGCTTACCCCTGATTTATCTGAGATTCATTGCTGAGAACTTTGTGCCTGTACTTCATCCTTAATAACACTTTGCATTGATATTGATAGAATACCAACATGAGACATCTTCAAAATAGCAGTGTCCTTTAAATCAGCATAACATAATCAATAAGATCATTGTGAAATACTGGCAAGAGAAAAGGTACCTTGACAGCAAGACTACAACATATTTGCCCTTCTCTCACCTCTCCTAAATCAATGGGAGGCTGCCGTGATTGAGAGACAGGGCACAGCTTGATGCAAGCAAAAGCCGTTTATTACAGTTACCTACATACATTTATACTTACCAGAAGACAGCGTGTTTTAAAGTGCTTGGTGTTTTCAACATCGTGTTACAGGCTCATTGGTCTACATTTCACACTGGGCACACACAGATTGGTCAGTATCAAAATCCCCCTTAAAACATCTACCTCCCCTTACTACATTAGTCCCCAATACACAAGAACAATAGTTCCCCTTTAACAGGATGGCTGCGTAGCCTCACAATCCTGATATGGACAGAAGGTCAGCACAACCCGCTCCTTCTAAAGTTCTTATCTTATCCTTCCCAAGGCCTGTAGCCGACAAGCTCCAGTACATCTCCTCCAATTAATTTAGCAGTGCTAGGAATTTTGCTGAGATCAGCCAAATCCTGTCCCACAGGAGGCCAGTCACACCTCTTACTACCTTGCCAACA
>NW_010311825.1:0-7431 GCF_000700745.2 Antrostomus carolinensis
CCCAGCTACAAACTGGGACATTGTGGAAAGTGTTTTGGTGGTGTGGGCACAAGGCTGCAGCTTAAAAACCACCGGCCTGCAAGACACAGATGTTATTTTCTTCATTTGGAGTCTGTTGTTTTCTGTCAAAAAAGTAAAATCAAAGTGAAAAGTTTAAAAATATCTTTTTTTCTCCTTTATTTTTCAATTAAAGAGAATAATTCTACTTGAAGTAGCAGGAGCAGGACTCTCCCGCGGTGCTGACCCAGGCGCTCTCCCCCCTGCCCTCTCTTTTTCCAGGAGGAGGAAGCGTGACGAGGACAGGCACGACATCAACAAGATGAAGGGTTACACCCTGCTGTCCGAGGGCATCGACGAGATGGTGGGCATCATCTACAAACCCAAAACCAAGGAGACCCGCGAGACCTACGAGGTGCTGCTCAGCTTCATCCAAGCGGCTCTTGGGGACCAGGTGAGGATGGGGGGGATGCCTCAGGGTGGGTGTCTCTGCTCCAGCAGAGGATTCACAGCCTGGATGATGAAGGGAGTGGAGCATCTCCCTGCTGAGGAAAGGCTGAGGGAGCTGGGGCTCTTTAGCTTGGAGAAGAGGAGACTGAGGGGTGACCTCATTAATGTTTATCAATATGTAAAGGGTGAATGTCAGGAGGATGGAGCCAGGCTCTTCTCAGTGATGCCCAATGGTAGGACAAGGAGCAATGGGTGTGAGCTGGAACACAGGAGGTTCTGCTTCAACTTGAGAAGAAACTTCTTTCCAGTGAGGGTGCCAGAGCCCTGGGACAGGCTGCCCAGGGAGGGGGTGGAGTCTCCTTCTCTGGAGACATTCAAGACCCGCCTGGACACCTTCCTGTGTGATCTCATTGAGGTTCCTGCTCTGGCAGGGGGGTTGGACTGGGTGATCTTTCGAGGTCCCTTCCAATCCCCAACATTCTGTGATTCTCTTAAGATCCTGCCCTTGGATGTTTTAACCCTTCCCTTAATCCCACGGGATGGGTTTGCTCCATTGGTGCTGGATTTGGGCTCGGGGATGTTGTGATGACACCTTTGTTGTAGGATTTGCCCTTTTTGGTGCCTTTATGAGGGTTCAGAAATAGGAGGGACTGACCCCAAACCCTTCACATAACGAATTGCATCCCGTTATCCCTTCCTCAGCCGCGTGACATCCTCTGCGGAGCCGCTGACGAGGTCCTGGCAGTGCTGAAGAACGAGAAGTTGCGGGATAAGGAAAGGAGGAAAGAGATCGACCTGCTGCTGGGACAGACCGATGACACCCGTTACCACGTGCTGGTCAACCTGGGGAAGAAGATCACGGATTATGGTGGAGACAAAGAAATCCAGAACATGGGTAAGGGGGGAAGGCGTTATCGTGGGCTGAAGCTTTAGGGAGGGGACTGGCAGAGTTTTGGGTTCCTGGTGCCAAACTCGGCCGTGTTCCAGGGCAGTGTTTGCACATTGAGAAGCCAGAACAACGTTTGGATGATTTTCAAGCCCCAAACCCACGTTCTCCTTCATCTTTTGGATGTGCAGAGGTGTGGGCGGGCGTGTGGATCTCTGAACTTGCCATGTGGCAGCCAGATTTATGTTTTTCAGCTGAATTAACTCCTCTCTCTCTCTCCTTTGCAGATGACAACATTGATGAGACGTACGGGGTCAACGTGCAGTTTGAGTCCGATGAGGAGGTAGGAGATGAGAGGCTGCAGGGTGGCAGCGGGGTCTCTGCCCTGTCCCCTCACTCTGAGCTGCTCCACAGGGACTGTGCTTGTCCCGTTTTACTCAGTCACGCCAGGAATTGGGCACTGGCTCGGGCTGGGGTGTCTCTGCCAGGAAGGAGAAACCAAACAGGATTATTTTAGATGTTGCTTCCTGCCTTGGGGAGGATTTGTTGATGATCCTGCTAATCCCAAGGTTTTTCATGAGTCAGTATGATGGGAAACAGATGGTGATATTTAAATCTCCTGGGGAAACTTGACAGATCCGGAGGAAGAGAGACATTCAAATGTGCTTGTTGCAGAGAAATACTCCCTGGGATTGTTTTTTGGAAGGGGCTGAGAGAATGAGAAGAGAGAGAAATAGGAGGTTGTTGGAGGAGTCGTTGGCAAAACCTCTCTGTAGAGTAGAAATAATCTTAGCACGTGGTTCTTTACCTGAACAGCAGCCTTGTGTTCCTGTTAAAAGCACAAACCCGGCTGTTTCTCCTCAGAAACGAGTTGCTAAATCATTAATTTCTGTTGAGGAAAAGCTCTTTATTTATTTATTTGATATTTGTGAAAGCCACTTACTGGAACTCTTCTTTGGACAGGAAGGTGACGAGGACATTTACGGCGAAGTGCGTGACGAGGCGTCCGACGATGACATGGAGGGAGACGAAGCCGTTGTGCGTTGCACCCTCTCAGCCAACGTGAGTCACTGAGGAACACCTGAAACGTGGTTTTGGGGGTCGTCTGGAGGAGGGTTGGGAAGGATTTGGGGATCCTCTTGGTCTATGGATGGAGTTAAGGTTGTTTGTGAGCGGAGAGGAGCCTTAAAGCTGTTGTTTGATGGGGGCCAAAATGAATATTAATAAAATCAACAGGTCTGGCAGCTGCATAGTTGCATCTGCTGGTTCTCTGCTCCTCTGCCAGAGGACTGAGAACTGTTCTCCTCTCCTCACCACCCAAAGGCCAGGTTCCTGCTTTCCTCTCATGGAAAGGTAACATTTTTTGTGTGATTTTCTTCAGCTTGTGGCATCGGGTGAGCTGATGAGTTCGAAGAAGAAGGATCTACATCCTCGAGACATCGACGCCTTTTGGCTTCAGCGGCAGCTGAGCCGCTTCTACGATGATGCCATTGTTTCCCAAAAGAAGGCAGATGAAGTGCTGGAGATCCTGAAGGTCAGTGGCCACTTGATCTGCAGGAATGTCTCGGAATACCTCTCTCTGGAAGACAGGAATTTGCCCCAATAACTCATTACCTATGTTGTGTTTTTTTAATTAAAGCAATTGTGGATGTGTCATGTTGCCAACAAGACAGATAAGCTGGACTAGGTTGGGCTTAATCTTAATTCACAGAGGAATCTTCTTCTAAGGGGAAGGTTTCTTCTAAGGTTTTCCTTCTAAAAACCCTTCTGAGGGGAAGGTGATTGGGATTTTGTCGGCGTTTGCAGGGACATCATCGTAAATTGGGTCTTTAGTGCTAGAAATGGGGTGAAATTCAACAGTATTGGGAATATTTTAGCATGGAAAATGTTTTGGTGGTGTGAGCACCGGGCTACAGCCTAAAAACCACCAACCTGGAAGATGCAGAGATGTTATTTTCTTCACCTGGAGTCACTTGCTGATGCTCATGGACGCTGGATGTGGTGACTCTCTGGGGAAGAAGGGGAGTGGAGAGGATGGGATGTTTATCTGCGGTCTGAATCGAGTCCCTGCTCTGTGTGTAGCTGCTGTGTAGCTCCACTCGAGGTCAGTTCTGTGTGAAACAGGGATTCTTGTTCTGTGGGACACAGAGGTCACTGCTCATTCCTCATTTCTCCTCCTCCCAGACTGCCAGTGATGACCGGGAATGTGAGAACCAGCTCGTTCTGCTCCTGGGCTTTAACACCTTCGACTTCATTAAAGTCTTGCGGCAGCACCGGATGATGAGTGAGTGACATTCCCTTTAACCATCCCACCTTGTTTCCCTGCTGTCCTGGTGTGTTTCTAGCACAACTCCAGGCTTTTTATCTTTTTCCCTGCCATCACTGTTGCTTTGTGAACCTTTGACCCTTGTTATTT
The DNA here is from genome assembly GCF_000700745.2 of Antrostomus carolinensis. Taxonomy (NCBI): domain Eukaryota; kingdom Metazoa; phylum Chordata; class Aves; order Caprimulgiformes; family Caprimulgidae; genus Antrostomus; species Antrostomus carolinensis. The sequence continues at coordinate 3,750 of NW_010311825.1, forward strand.
GCTCCTTTCTTTTTAATTCAACCTGTAACCCCACCTGCCATCCTTTAATTCTCTCACCAGTCCTGTACTGCACTTTACTGGCCAGTGCACAAAGTGAAGCTGAAAAAGAAAGGATAATGGGGAAGATGGAAGCGGATCCCGAGCTGTCAAAGTTCTTGTATCAGCTGCACGAGACAGAGAAGGAGGATCTCATCCGGGTAAGGCTGGAGGGAACCTAGATGAGAGGAGGAATTGTGGGATCCCTGCTGCCGTCTGCGGTCGCTGCTGGGCTGTGTTTGTTTGTTTGTGAGAGAGGAACCTGCTGACTCAGCTGGGATCCAGAAACCATAGGAGAGGTTGCTTAGGTGACGGCTGAGACTCAGCTGAGAGGGTGATATATTTATTTACCACTTCTTATTTTGGAGTCATTCACATGTCTGCTTTCCCAGGAAAATGTCAGTGTTTGCACATTTTTACGCTGGTGTAACTGTCCTGTCGTGGCACCGTTTCACCTCTGGGCCTCCTTGTTGTGAGGTGCACCACAATAAAACACCCCGCTCACCTCTGATCACCTCCTAATTACCTGGGCTTGGAACCGGACACTCGACAGGTTTCTTGGTGTGCAGGGTTAGCTCTGCTTGGACTTTGGATGGTAGCAGTCCCATGACTGATTTGAGGATTGTTTTTGGGGGGAATTAATACCATATTCCTGCTTTGTTGCTATAAAAACCCCCTGGTTATGTTGATGTGAGGGGCCAGTTTGGCATCTCTGTGTTTGAGGGATGCTGCTGGCGTGCAGCAGGCTGGGCTTTTGCTGGGCCACTGCAGGTTTGTGTGTCTTCACTCCCTGCTTCATTTCATGTGCTCTCCTGAAAGGCAAGTTTATGTGTCTTGGCCTTGGGGAGAACTGGTTTCTGCTGCCAAAAATCATTGGCTTTGGTTACGTGAATGCCTGTGGTGGAAAGAAATGGCAGCTCGTGGGGCTGAATTCCCGTCTCTCTGCGCAGGAGGAACGCTCTCGCCGGGAACGTGTTCGTCAGTCCCGGATGGATACTGACCTGGAGACCATGGATCTGGACCAAGGAGGAGAGGTAAAACTCTTTGAAGTCAACTGTTCATAACCTTTTTGACAAACATCCTCAGTAAGAGCAAGAAGAGGATTTTGAAGTGGCACAGGCAGGAACATGCCAAGAACAAGCCCCTGACGTGCTAAAGAGGCGTTTGCCGCTTGGATACGTTGCTTTTCCTTCAGTGCCAGGATGCACATGGCAGGAGAGGGTTGTTCTTTAATCCTTTCCCCTTTCCCATTGCTGGTTCCAGGCACTGGCTCCCCGGCAGGTGCTGGATTTGGAGGATCTGGTGTTTGCCCAAGGCAGTCACTTCATGGCCAACAAGCGCTGCCAGCTCCCCGACGGCTCTTTCCGCAGACAACGCAAGGGCTATGAGGAGGTGCACGTGCCTGCCCTCAAGCCAAAGCCTTTTGGCTCTGAAGAGGTAGGTGACCTGCTGTGTTCCCCCGTCTCTAGCACTAGGTGTGTTGAGTGACCAAGTGACAGATGTCATCTTGTCAGCCTTGTGATAAATCACATCTTTAGATCAGCCCTCGCAGTGGAAATGTGATCTGATCTGTCCCATCATGAGAACATGGTGGGGATTTGCTTTCCTGATGTGTTTCTAGGTGTGTTGAGTGACCAGGTGACAGATGTCATCTGTCTGGTTTTCTCTGAGGCTTTTGGCACAGTCCCCACAACATCCTGCTCTCGAAATTGGAGAGAGATGGATCTGATGGTTGGGCTGTTCAGTGGATGAGGAATCAGCTGGATGGTCACATCCAGAGAGTCGTGGTCAGTGCTCGATGTCCAGATGGAGCTCAGTGAGGAGTGGTGTCCCTCTGAGTATTCAGTCAGGGGGAATGTTTTCCTCCTGGCTGAACATGAGCCACAAGTGTGCCCAGGTGGCCAAGAAGGCCAACAACATCCTGGCCTGGATCAGCAATAGTACTGGGAATCACTGGTGAGGCTGCAGCTCGAGTGCTGGGTTCAGTGTTGGGCCCCTGACTCCAAGAAGGACATGGAGGTGCTGGAGCGTGTCCAGAGAAGGGAACGGAGCTGGGGAAGGGTCTGGAGCACAAGTGTGCTGAGTTCCCTTGTGGCTGAGGGAACTGGGGGTGCTGAGCCTGGAGAAAAGGAGGCTGAGGGGAGACCTTGTGGCTCTGTGCAAGTCCCTTGGAGGAGGGTGGAGAGAGGTGGGGGTGGGTCTGTTCAACCAGGGCCCAAGGGACAGGACAAGAGGAAATGACCTCCAGTTGCTCTGGGGGAGGTTTAGATTGGATCTGAGGAAAAATTCCTTCACTAAAAGGGTTGTCAAGCGCTGGAACAGGCTGTTTGGTGGAGTCACCATCTCTGGAGGTGTTTTAAAGACAAAATGACCTTTAAAGGTCCCTTCCAACGCAAACCATTCTGTGATTCTAGGAGTTGTTGCTCATATCGTGACAGATACTTCTTGGAACTCACCAGGCTTTGATGTGGCTGCGACACCCTCTCAGATTTCTTGAAGAACCACTATTTTAAGTTAGGAGATTTCACTTGGCTCAAGAGAGTTCCTGATTTCTGGTTTCTCACTTCTGGAGCGTGTATCCTGTGCTGCTGTTTTTTGTCTTGGGGCTCCCTTCCACCATTTAACAGCTTTGCTGAGCCCTCAGCTCTGGTTTTGCCCCCTCCTTGCAGTGATGTGCAGCGTGGGCCAGAGATCTGCCTGATTCATGACATGCCTTGTCATAAATCACATCTTTAGATCAGCCTTCGCAGCGGAAATGTGGTCTGATCTGTCCCATCATGAGAACATGGTGGGGATTTGCTTTCCTGATGGTGTAGCCAACTAGGAGTTGCGCTGTGGGAGTGCACAGGCCAGCTCATGAGCTTTGTTTGATCTCTTCCAAACCTGCTCCTCAATCCCTGAGCACGGGGCTTGTTTTCTGGCCATCTGGAGACAACATGACCCTGTAACTCCCCAGGGTGTCTCTGAGATCTCACATATGCCCTGCAGCCTGTGAGGTACTGAGACAAAACTATTGAGCTTGATGTTTTTTCTTTTCAGCAATTAGTTTCTGTGGAGAAGTTACCCAAATATGCCCAGGCTGGATTCGAGGGGTTTAAAACCCTGAACCGTATTCAGAGTAAACTCTACCGCGCTGCCTTGGAGTCAGATGAGAACCTGCTGCTGTGTGCTCCCACGGTAAGAGTCCCTCTGTGCTGGGGAATCCAGCAGGATCATCTGTTTGGGTGGAACAAAAACTGGCTGCTGAAGATGAACCTTTACCTTGGAGAAGACACAGATTTGATGGGGCTGGTTCTCCTTACGTTCTAGGGTGCTGGGAAAACCAACGTGGCGCTCATGTGCATGTTGAGAGAAATAGGAAAACACATCAATATTGATGGAACCATCAACGTGGATGATTTCAAGATCATTTACATCGCACCCATGAGGTCCTTGGTGCAGGAGATGGTGGGCAGCTTCGGGAAGGTAAGGAGAGGTTTCATCCCACCCCTGCTTGCTCTGTAGGTTGGGGAAGATGAGCTTTATTGTGGTGGCTTCCTTTTATAACGCTTCCAGAAGGATTTAAGCTCTGGCAGAAGGTTGTGGGGAGAGGTTGGAGTTTGGGTTGTGCCTTGTAACACTACAGGCTTGGGGCAGAGTGGCTGGA
>NW_010311826.1:0-832 GCF_000700745.2 Antrostomus carolinensis
AGAGGGCGGATCCCGACGTGGTGTTTCGGAGGGGAGACGGTGCGCCCCGCCGAGCCCCACGCAGCCCGGCCGAGGGACGCGGGCCCGCCAGCGCTCCCACAGCAGCCTCCCGGTCTGAAGGACGTGGGCAGGGAGAAATTAAAATAAAAAAGGCTAAAATCTTGCACCAACTCGACAGCAAAGTTGCAGGCAGAAGGCATCCCCGTGTCCTGTTCGCTGTGGCAGACGGGGCTGGACAGGGCTGGGAGATGGAGCACGAGAGGAAAGAGAGCAGCCAGGTTCAAAGAAAAGTTCTTTGAGGTTGAAACTGATTTTTAACTTAATATTTATTTTATTTGTAGATCAGATGATAGGAATACCTTGCTCATCCTGACGGGTATTTAAACACCCCAGAGCAAAGGCTTTTATGAACAGGTCTGAGAAACGCTTCTCAAAGACAGCATCGTCCTGCCCCAGAGATGCAGGTGACCTTGCGCTTAAAGGTCTCCTCCCGTTCTTGGCTCCGCTGGCTTTTAATGGCCCCCACGAGAGACAGTGAAGGGGGCACATTCGCGCTTCTTTGCTAAGGAAAATGCTCAGTTACAGACACGGGAGGAGGGTGCAGAGCGTCCCCCAGAGAACCTGAAATTACATTGTCCAACTGAATAATTAGGTCTCATCGGGAACATGTTTCCTTCAGCCGTGAGTGCTGAGGTACTGCAGCTATTTACCGATCTGCTCCAGTTCACGCTTGGATGGTGCTGGCTCTTTCTCCCTTTACATGGCGGAACGGTGGCAGAAAACTCAAAGCACGTGGCTACAAAAGCTCTGTCCGGGTTCCGCCGGGACGGAC
>NW_010311827.1:0-4246 GCF_000700745.2 Antrostomus carolinensis
TAATTAGAGATCATTAGGAAAATGACTGTACGTTTAATGCTTCTTGGGCCATGGCATCAGGAATTTCTCCAGGAGAGCGGAGCAGAGGGGCAGAATCCCCTCCCTCCACCTGCTGCCCACGCTGCTCTGGGTGCAGCCCAGGACACGGTTATTGGCCTCTGGGCTGCCAGCACACGTTGCCGCCTCATGTTCAGCTTCTCCTCCCCCAGCACCCCAAGTCCTTCTCCTCAGAGCTGCTCTCCAGCCATTCTCCCCCCAGCCTGGATTTGTGCCTGGGGTTGCCCTGACCCATGTGCAGGACCTTGCCCTTGTCCTTGTTGAACTCCATGAGGTTTGCCTGGTCCCACCTCTCCAGCCTGTCCAGGTCCCTCTGGATGCCATCCCGTCCCTCCAGCGTGTCAACCCAACCACCCAGCCTGGTGTCATCAGCAAACTTGCTGAGGGTGCACTCGATCCCACTGTCCATGTCATTGGTGTTTCCTCCCCTCAGCCCAATGAATGTTTGTTAGAAATATCAACTGACCTTTAAACAGGCAAACTTGAGTAGGAAACATGGAGATAGAAGAACAGCTCCGGCCCAACCACTAACCAACTTCTCCTCCTTTGGTATTTTTGTAGATCCTTTTTCTGCAAGAAAGGAAGTCAAAGAGCTTTTTAAATATTTTATATTGTCCTTTTCTTTTTTCAGCTTCTATTTCCAGAGCTCTTCACTTCGTACTCTTTGGGTTGAGGTGATGGTTAAGGCATGTGCTGTACCCCACTCTCTGGAGAGGTCTGCGTGGCTGCTCAGCTGAGTTGAAATCCTGGGGGTTTGGGTTCATCAACCCTGGATGAGAAGACCAAGTGGCATCTTGCTGAGAAGTAGGAGGGAGATGGTCTCACCAGTGTGTTTGCAACCCCGGGATCTCTACGCAATCTGTCCAGACAAGCACTCCGCTAATTATCTCCATCTGCTGAGGAGGGGATCCAGCCTGGACCAGGTCATTCTCCATGGGCTGTCCTGGCTCTGTAGCACCCACAGCTCCCCTTGCTCTGCTGCACCAGTTGCGTGCCCAGAAAGCTGAGATTTGTTTACTTTGTACCAATTTCTTTCATTTTCAGTTTAAAATGCAAAAAAAAAAAAGGACAGGACATGGGTTCTAGCAACATAATTTGCAGCCTGCTGATAAATAATATGGCTGACGGAAGAAAATCGGGCTGCAAGCTCAAAGTGCTAAACTTTGGTGAGCAGCACGTAGGTGTGGGGTAGTCAACCTGCATCCTGGAGAGATGAGGAGGCTGCCAAAGCAAGAAGTATTTTCTTTTTTGCTACCTCACACACAAAACTCGATTGTGTTCAATCCCTTTTGCCCCACCCCTTCGTACGACCTCCCGTTGGAGATGGTCAAGACTCAACTGGAAGACTCTGTGAGGAACCTGATTCAAAGAATCACAGAATCACAGAATATTAGGGATTGGAAGGGACCTCAAAAGATCATCTAGTGATGCACTCTGAGCGGTGTAGGGCTGGATAGACAACTCTGGAGGTCTCATTCCACGTAAACTATCCTGTGGTTCTCCATGAGCACGTGAAAGCAAATGTAAGATGGGAAATTCTTATAACACAGAGCAATTCCTAACAGTATTCCCCATCTTTGTAGAGAGAAGGCAACCAACAAGGTGTTGATGAAGAAAAGCTTGGTGTGGTTTTTTTCATGGGTCCTGAGATGCCCCCAAAGCCCAGCAGCTGGTCTTAGCACCTCTGGAAATGTGGCCACTGGGTTTGAACATCTCCAGAGAAGGAGACTCCACACCCTCTCTGGGCAGCCTGTCCCAGGGCTCCAGCACCCTCACAGTGAAGAAGTTTCTCCTTAAGTTTGTCTGGAACTTGTGGTGTTCCAGTTTGTGCCCATTGCCCCTTGTCCTGTCACTGGGCACCACCGAGAAGAGCCCGGCCCCATCCATTGACCCCACATTTCAGATCTTTATAGACATTGATCAGATCCCCTCTCAGGCTGCTCTTCTCCAGGCTGAACAGTCCCAGCTCTCTCAGCCTCTCCTCACACTGGAGATGCCCCAGGCCCCTCATCATCTTTGTAATCATCACCCCAGGGTGTGCTACTGCAGGTCACTACTTGGGCAACTATTGATGTTTTGCACCTTGCTCCAAGGGCTGATGAAATATCAGTGATGTGTCTGGAAAAGGCGGCGTTACCTGTGTCAAAGGGATGCACTGAATGTCCTGTATCCAGCAGGAAACGACGCAACCAGCCTGACTCGTGTGACTTGATTGATGTCCCCAAGTTCAGATCTAAGAATTTCTGCAACTCATTCTTGCTGGAGATACTCAGGTCCCGTTTATTTCAACAGCTGATGATTTAACTTCTGAAATATGTTGGATAAGTCCTGTAACTGGAGATAGAATAATATTATGCAAGATAAACATTTTGCAGTGGGTGTAATGGCATCATTATGCAACTGGGGTGAAATGACACCTGGGCAGGGTATAAACCCCCCCAGTACAGTCTGATCATCGTCCCTGTGGGTTTCAGCTTCTTTGCCTGCAGAATTTCAGTCTCCAAATAAAATGCTACATGTGCTGTGTTTAGACAATAAAAATGTCCCCTAAGAAACGTTGGGGAAGGAAACAGCAGAGAAAAACACCCTGTTCCTGAAGGCATCATCCAAGCCTGCAGCGGGAAGGCTGAATCGCTGCGTTTCAGGCAGGACTAACGCTGCACCTTTCTGTGTTGGCCTTACCTGTGCTTTCCGCTGTCTCACCCAGGGAAGGGAGAGAGCCTGGATTGAAAACCACATCCTGGCAAGGGTGGAAAAGAAAATAAAATAAAAAGAGATTCTTCTAGCTGCCATCGTTGGCACACGCTTCAGGCAACAGCACTGCCTGCTTTGATCAAGTGCGTCGGGTCCCTCCTCACCAATCATCACCAAATTGGTGTAACCACTCAGGCAGGTTCTGGAGAGCTTTGCTTGAAGAGAGACACAATTCCTCGTGTGTGAAGACACAGCACAGCCCCATGATTATCTATTCAAGCTCCACAGTGTTTAATTAAGTCACTTATCAACCCGTCTCTCTTTATCCTGCTTGGAAATGCGCACCCTTGCATGCATCTCATGCTGGAGAGCAGCAGCTCCTGTCTCGTGTGCACACATGTGTGTTTGTAACAACAGCTACACACCCCCAGGTGCCAAACCCTGTGATTTATGGTGTGTATTTCATCTCCGCGTACCGTAAATGTGGTATTTCCATTCATTCTGCTTCACAGAATCACAGAATGTCAGGGATTGGAAGGGACCTCGAAAGATCATCCAGTCCAACCCCCTGCCAGAGCAGGAACCTAAATGAGATCACACAGGAAGGCGTCCAGGCGGGTCTTGAATGTCTCCAGAGAAGGAGATTCCACACCCTCCCTGGGCAGCCTGTCCCAGGGCTCTGTCACCCTCACTGGAAAGAAGTTTCTTCTCAAGTTCAAGCAGAACCTCCTGTGTTCCAGCTCACACCCATTGCCCCTTGTCCTACCATTGGGCATCACTGTGAAGAGCCTGGCTCCATCCTCCTGACATTCACCCTGAACATATTTATAAACATTAATGAGGTCTCTCCTCAGTCTCCTCCAAGCTAAAGAGCCCCAGCTCCCTCAGCCTTTCCTCATCAGGGAGATGCTCCACTCCCTTCATCATCTTGGTGGCTCTGTGCTGGACTCTCTAAAGCAGTTCCCTGTTGTCCTGATGCTTGGCACCTTCCCCATGATGATGAGCTAACTGTAGCTGCCTGGAGTTCCTGCCGTGTAATCACCCAGTTTGAACGGAGGCTCTTTTATCTGGTTAGAGTTGGGGACCGATCCTGCCAAGCCGTGGCACTCGTTGCCAGGGTGCTGTGAGAGCTGCTCTGCAATGCCATTCACCACACGCCTGGAGTTTGTTGTTCATGCGGCGTCGCTCTGGGGACGACCGCCAAAGAACGTCCTGTGAGATGCTGAGTGCTGCCCTGGTTTTCTGGAGCATTGGTAATATCCAAACTCTTCATCAAAACACCAAACGCAGATCAACCAAAGCAGTGTGCACACTTTAAAAGAAAATATAAATGTATATGTGGACGGATGTACACTTATTGCTTCACTGCAAGAGGGAGATCGCTGACCTGCTTGTTGAAACAAAACAGCTCAGAGTATGGCAGCACCACAAAGCAAAGGGTTCAAGCTGCGGAAGATAAGTCCTCCCTCACACCAAAGAATTTCTGCCTCACATC
>NW_010311828.1:0-2694 GCF_000700745.2 Antrostomus carolinensis
TTCAGGAGTACCTGCAGCAGCCCCTCCTGAACGGCCTGCGGGACAAGGCCTCCTACGTGCGGAGAGCGGCCGTGCTGGGCTGCGCCAAGATGCTGCAGCTGCAGGGGGACGGCGAAGTGGGTGAGCACGTGGAATCGCGTCAGCTGGAGGGACCCACCAGGATCATCCAGTCCAGCTCCTGTCCCTGCACAGGACAAGCCCAACATTCACACCATGTCCCTGAGGGCCGTGGCCAAATGCTGCTGGGATCTTGTCAGGCTTGGTGCCATGAGCACCTCCCTGGGGAAAGAAGGAAAGAGGGAGGAGGAGGAGGACGAGCAGGTATTGCTGCTTATTGAACTGCCAATGCAGCGCCAGGCGCAGCGAGCCCCACGTCAGGGTGCTGCTTTCACACCTGCCCCTCCGCGACACCGGGTCATTTCCGCAGGCCCCGGTCAGCCGGGTGCCGCTCTCGTATCCACAGACCTTCGGGAAGAGCTGTGCCAAGGGCAGGAGTTAGTGCAGAGCTGGAAGTCTTGCTGACTGTTTTTCCCAGTTCAAGCTGTATCTTTTGTTCGTGATAAATGTTTATAGGCAGTGATTAAATTGCAGCATGTCAGCAGAACTTGACATAGGGACTTCTGCTTCCTCACAGATGGTGCACTGGTGAACGAGCTGTACAGTTTGCTGCGTGACCCGGATCCCATCGTAGTCGTGAATTGTCTGAGAGCCTTAGAAGAGATCTTGAAGAAGGAGGGAGGAGTTGTCATCAACAAACCCATTGCTCACCATCTCCTCAACAGGTTTGTTTTCTTTGATGCTGAGATGGTGCTGGAAGCTTCCTTCTTGTTCTTGTCTTTTGTGTGCTAGTGAAGTAGGTATTTCTGGGCTCCTGTCAGAGCTTAAAGGGAAGAGTCAGGCACCCAAAGATGGAGGTGCCCATCCTAAGAGCAACCAAATTACTCTTATGCTAAGATCCTAAGTGAAATCTGAGCTGCCCTGCTTTGCCAGCTGCTGGTTTGTCTTTTAATTATAAATTAATGCAATCAGGGGTTTTTTTGGTGACGATATACACAATATATTTGTGGGACAGATGTGTTCTAGTATGTCTCTCCTAGTCCGTTGAAAGATACATAGCTTATCCATTGCTTGAAGAAATTAACCTTTCTGCAGATAATTCTACATGATCTGGCAAAAGAGGGATATTGCTCTGCCCAGGGGTCTTGTTGATGTTGCTGTCTGGATTGGAGCACCAGCAGAAGTTAAGCCTGTGTGCATAAACTGGTCAGTCCTCTGGAGAGAAAATTGTGGTATCTGCTTCTGAAGCATAGCATTTGATCTGGACAGAGACTGTAAGAAATTCAGAGGCTAAGGCCTCTACACTGCACAGCGCAGATCTTTGCTTCTTGACTCCTGCAAACTGTGTTGATTCTCTTGGCAGGATGGCTGACCTGGATCAATGGGGGCAAAGCGAGGTGCTGACCTTCCTTCTGCGTTACAGACCCCGCAGCGAGGAGGAGCTCTTCGACATACTCAATTTACTGGATGGCTACCTCAAAAGCAGCAGCCCCAGCGTTGTGATGGCAGCCACCAAGCTTTTCCTAGTGCTGGCCAGGGAGTACCCACACGTGCAGGCAGACGTTTTGGTGAGAGTGAAGGGACCGCTGCTGTCTGCCTGCACGTCTGAGAGCAGGGAGCTCTGCTTCACTGCGCTGTGCCACGTGCGTCAGATCCTTGGTAGCCTTCCTGGCCATTTTAGCAGCCACTACAAGAAGTTCTTCTGTTCGTACTCAGAGCCCCACTACATCAAATGCCAGAAGATGGAGGTGTTGTGTGAGCTGGTGAATGATGAAAATGTACAGCAAGTGCTGGAGGAGCTGAAGGGCTATTGCACTGACGTATCGGTAGAGCTTGCCCAAGGGGCCATCTTCGCCATAGGTGAGAGCTGTGTCGTGCCCTGGGAGCAGCTGCAGCCCTAGATCTTTAAGGGGGGCCTTTGCCTGCTGAAGTGTATCTGGGCAAATGCCAAGTGACTGATGGGTGCTGATGCAGTGCAGCCCTCTGTAGACCAGCCTCCCCAGGAATGTTTTGCTTGAGTGTGTTTCTGAACCACAGTTGTGCTGATTCTTTCAGAAGCCCTGGTACTGAACTGTTTCAGGTTGCACATAATGCCCTTGAATCTCGTTGAAATGTCTGTGCTCTGCTGAGATACTCTAAAGAAATGGTGTCACTTCATCTTATTAATGAGCCTTAGAATGTTGAATGAAACCCTGTAGTGAGTGGAGGAGCTGTTAATACCTGCTTGTTCTTTGAGTTGTGATGGGGCAGACTTAAGGTGATTTGAGGCACTTTAGTTTTGTTTTTGTAAGCTTTAAAATAGGTGAGTTTCTGCAGTATTCATGAGGAGAAAGCCAGGAATGCTAAAATGCCTTTCTTATGTGTTGTGTGTAAGAAAAGTTCAGACTTCTGAGGCACGGCTTCAGAAAGAGGACCATATTCCATGTCTGGAGAACAAGCTAATTTCCCCGCACTTCCAGAAATTGTAGTCAACAAAGAAATTTCTTTAAAATGAGTTTGTTAATAGTTGGGCTCATAGTTTTATTGCACTCTGATAAAAGGTTGACTTTTATGTCCTTCGGTGTCTCTGCAGGCAATATTGCTAGGACATACACAGAACAGTGCGTGGGGATTCTGACAGAGCTCCTGGGGCTTCAG
>NW_010311828.1:2714-11568 GCF_000700745.2 Antrostomus carolinensis
AGCATATCACTTCAGGTAATCATCTGCAGGCTGTTTGTCTGGCTTATGCTTTCAGGAAGTGGCCTTGCTGGGGCTTGTGATCCCAAACTTGGGGTTCTGAAAGGCATTTGGCTGTTAATTTAATTGGCATCTTCAGGTGGAAGTCTTCCTAGTGGAGTGGGGGCATGTGATGTGACCGGACATTGTGTGTTTTCTTCCCTTAGGAACTGCTTTTTGTAGTGAAGGGGAAGGTGGTCACAGCTGCATTCATGGTCCCATGTGGAGGCTCCTTTCTGGCTGCTGCCTGCTCACTTAGGAGTGAGGGACTCAGCAGAGACATTTTAGTGGCTGTTTGAGGGCCAAGATGATTAATAGATCTGATTTTGAGTTCTTTCTGACTGGGACTCTTAGCCTGTGTCTTTTAAATCTGTGTGATTTCTGTTCCTCATATAATAGTATGATTCAGTTGTGCCCAGGCACCTCTTTTTCTTCTGCTGCCCTCAGATCTAACTTCATATCATTGCTGTTTCTGCCCTCTCATTTAAATGGTCTTGCTTTCAGTTTGGAAAATGACACGCTTGCACTCTGCTGTTTAATTAAGTCTTAGAAGCTGCTCGTGTTCTGTGAGTGGGCAGCAGAGCCTTTAAAATTTTGACCTAAAGTTCATGAGACTCGTTTTGAATTGGTGTTAGTTTTAATTTGTCATTCTAACCTTGTGTTTCTGAAGCATCATGAGTCACTGCCTTTTTAAAGACTGGGGAATGTCCAGAAGAGAGATCCTTTCCAGCAGCCAGAGGAACAACCTGAAGTTTCAGTGCTTTATTTTAGACTTGATGCAACTTTGCTCTGACAAACACAGTGTCATGGGAGTTTGAAGAAGTATGTCTCAAATCATAGTCACAAGCAAGAGCAACGCACTGGCCTCCCTGGTTAAAATTTACAAAGTCTCTTGAGTGGGGTTTTTTGGATCTCCCCACCCAGTTTTATAACTCTTGGGGAATGCTGAGCATTTTGTTTCTTTGCAGCGGTAGTACAGGCTTTTCGGGACCTGGTTTGGCTGTGTCCCCAGTGCACGGATGCGGTGTGTCGGGCCCTGCCCAGCTGTGAGGATGCCATCCAGGACAGTGAGGTAAGGTGGCTTTGTGCCTGGGGCTGGCAGCTGTTGAGGATGGGTGGACAATGACTGTTTGGCTTTTGCAATTGGCAGGACAAAGATCAGACATCTTCAAAAGACTTGTTCTCTCCTATCGGTTTATTTCATGTATCATGCACTATCTTTCTGGTAAACAGCACCTCTTTGCTATTTTTCCTGTGGTTCCTTCAGGGCAAGCAAGCGCTGATCTGGCTCCTGGGTGCACATGGTGAGAAAGTCCCAAATGCCCCCTATGTTTTAGAGGACTTTGTGGAGAATGTGAAATCGGAGATGTTCCCAGCAGTGAAGATGGAGCTTCTGACAGCATTGGTGCGACTCTTCCTGTCTCGTCCTGCTGAGTGTCAGGACATGCTAGGGAGACTGCTCTATCACTGCATTGGTGGGTTCCCTTCATTCTGTTTCACTAAAGCTGTAGTACAAGCTTTTTGGGACCTGGTTTGGCAGTGTCCCCAGTGTGTGGATGCTGTGTGACAGCCTCTTAGCTGTGAGGGGACCATCCAGGATGGCAAGGTGAGGTGGCTTTATGCCTTAGGTTGCTACTTGACCCCAGCTGCCTGATTGATGAGTGTAACAGACTTACACTGTATCCCTGTGAATCTGTTTTTAGTTATTAAGGGTTAGTACTTTGGGGAAATCTGGATGATAGAATTCTCCATAAATTGCATCTCTCTAATTCCCAGAGGAGGAGATGGATATGGCAGTACGAGACCGAGGATTGTTCTACTATCGCCTTTTGCAGTCCGGTGTGGAAGAAGTGAAACGGGTCCTGTGTAGCCCCAAGTCTGACCCTTCTTTGGGGCTCCTGGAAGACCAAACTGAGCGACCTGTGAATGCATGGGCTTCAGAGTTTAATACTCTTGCACCAGTTTATGGCAGAGAACGCTGGGCACTGGTCAAGGCTCACCAGCCACCAGAACCTTCTTACGCTTGTTCTGTTACTGACTCCAGGAGCAGAGACACAGGTAACCTTCCTCGCCTTGCTCTGGGATCTATTTTCCCCTTGTCAGTAGATGTTCTCCCGTGGGTTGCTTTGGAAGAAGACCAGAGTGCTTCCAGAATGCTGTCTTAGTGTTCTGTCTTGTGCAGTGCATGGCTGATCACTGCTGAAGGCACTGTGCTTCTAGCATTCTTCATCTGATGGCTCCATAGGATGTTCTTTGTGAAACGGGGAGCTGCGCCTTAAATGCTGCATCTCATGTGTTTGTGGTTTCATTTCAGAGTCACTGATTCCTGAAGGGAATAAAGAAGTCCTCAAGGTTCATCCCGATACAGGCAGCCTGACCTTAATTCCTGATGTTTACCTGACTGCAGAACGGTTTGAGAAGACCTGGCTGAGCTTGGACACGAGCTGCCAGCTCTCTCTGCCCTGGTGTGGGATTGTTCATCCGGATGCTGTACAGACGGCTCTTCATGTTGTCCACATCCAGACTATTGCTATGAGCAAAGCTGGTGTCCAGCCGTGGAAAGCTTATCTCAGTGCTCAGGATGACACAGGTTGCCTCTTCCTAACGGAGCTCTTGCTTGAGGTGGCAGATTCGGAGATGCAGGTTTCAGTGAAGCAGAGCGAGGCAAAGCCGGAGGCTCTGCAAACCTTCGTCTCGGTGTTAAGGACGGTCCTGGGGGCCGTAGCTGGACTGGGGTCCTGACTGTTCCCTTTTCCCAGTAGGGTGCTTGCTCAAGGCACAGGAAAAGTTTCTTTTTCTGGCCTCATTTGCCATACCTGATGCTGGTTTTGTACATTGAAGCTGTGAGAGGGTTAGCAGCCCTTTCCTGGAGCAGAGCTGGGCCTGGCAGGCTTGTGTGTGTGTGCGTAGCAGCAGGTACAGGATTGCTGCAGCTGGTGAATGGTCTGTCCTCCCTCTGGGCTGGGGAAAGGACAAGGTAGCACATGAGCCCGCTGCTGCTGGTGTGAGTCACAGGAGTGGTGGCATCTATGGTGATTGTCACAAGATATGAACGTGACCGATGGAACCAGAAATGAACAAAATTCAGGGGTGCGTTTCGGACAGGTTTTTTTCATGAGAGTTGTAAATAATTCAAGAAACAGTTCAGAGACTCCAGGACTCTGCTCCTAATCTCACATTAAGAGGAACAGTGCAGTGGAGAGAGAAGTATTTAGTTCTTGGCTCCCTTTACGTGTGATTTAGTTTTCTGTCTGATAGGTGGATTTTGATAGTAGCCCCGTTATGAGTGAACGGAGCTCTGCTGTGTCAGAGATGGGTGGACAGGGACAGAGATGAGTGCTCACTAGAAAAGGTATTTTTATTTCTCCAGAGAAAAAAGTGTATTTTCTAGTTGAAATGTTACTGTAATCATGAATCGCCCTCTCTGAAATTCCCCCTTCAGGGCTACCACACGAAAATGCAGGAGCGTGCAGGTTGTGCATGGTGTGTTTGTGTGAGTTAACAGGGCATGAGGTTTGTAGCCTGCATCACTTCGGCCATTTCAATGAGCTGTCAGTCCTTGATACTCACACTGATAATGGAAGAATTGTTGTTTAGATAATTAACCTTTATGGAATATTAAATTTTTGCTGATGCTGATTTTTACCATTTGTTACTTTGTCACTAGAACGGGTATTTAAATGTTTTCTCTGTACTTACTTCTGTGCAGTGCTGTCATCCTGTCCTCACCATACACTACATGAGATTGTACAGTGCTGCGTGACTACATTCTTGCAGTTTTAAAGTTATACTTGTTTTTTGAAGAACTTGTTGATAGCACTCCATCTGCTCTACTGAAAGTTGCGGAGAGTCGGACTTTGTACAGTGTCATGAAAAGTGTCCTTGTCACAGCCGTGTTTCACACAGTGGCAAAACCCTGGAGAAGGCTCCTTGGCTTAAGGTCGAAGTGCATAGGTGACTGTACCGGGGCTTTATGGTACTCTGAGGAGTGGCTTTGTTAACCCTATTCTGTAAGATTTCTTGTAATTTTTAATTTCTTTTAATGACTGTATTGTACCTTTAAATTGCAATGTGCCTTCCACACACTTCACTGAAGCACTGCTGTCACTGTTAAACAACAGCTTTAGACTTTACTTCTGATTTTCCTAATAAAAATGAAAATCATTCCTGGTTGTTTTCTGGAGTACTTGCTCGTTCAGCTCTGAAGTCTGTGGGATCAGGTCAGTCTGATCAGTACCGTGGATCCGGAGAGGACTGCAGTCCTGCTCTTGCCTCTTTTAAAGAGCAATTGTGCAACAATTCATTTCAGTCTCCTATGCCAAATTACTGTAACAGGTGAGCTACCTGCGGGTGAATTCAAAGGTAGATAAGTCAGCTGTACCAGGGCTCCTATGACGTTCCAGTGTCTTGATGCATATGTTGTATTCCTGTCCTGGAGAGCTGCACTGGAGCATTGACATTATGCAGTTTTCAGAAAAAAAAACCAGTTGATAACTTGTTGGCAGCTACTGTTTAATCCACTGTGGCTGGAGCAGGTGTAGTCTGTCTGTGATGGGATTTGGAGCTTCTAGCCTGTTATCCAGACACCTTTCTTGATGAATGAAGAGGTCAGCAGTCTTTGATAACTTGTAAATGTTTATTTCAGTTCATCTGAACAGAAATGACTTATTTTGAAACTAAACCACACCCATAGCTTGAATGACGACAGTTAAGAGAATAAATATTGGCATATCATACTGTCCCGGGGAGGAGTCTGGGGTCATATTCTTCCCAGAAGGAAAAACCTGTGTGGCTCTGGGAAAAGGAAGCCAAAATCCAGAGGCAAAGCTCACCTGCAAAGAGCAGGGCTGTGGCGGGGAGACACACGGCAATGGCAACCTTCGAGGAGCAGACGGAGTGCGTTGTGGAAGCCTTGTTCTCTGACCTCCTGGGTGACGATGAGAGTGACTGCCGGAGCCTGGAGACGGACTCGGGAGGTAGGGCCTCCGGGGGAGGGAAAAATGGTTTGTTTGCTGCAGGTGACAGGAGGGATTTGACTGAACACTTGAAGGAAGGAGGCTGTAGCTTGAGGTTGTTTGGTTTCCTGCAATGCAGGCTCATGATGACTTCCAAGCTGTCTCTGTTGTGGGGGAAAAGTGAGAGCAGGGTAAGGTGGTTTGAATCCTGGGCAGCCCACAGCCGCAGTTTTCCTTGGCAGGGTTGGGCGATGGGGGCTGTGGGGATCAGCCGTCCCGCTTTCCCCTCCTTGGGCTGCGGGTGCTGGCAGTGCTGGCAAGGGAGGTGCCACCAGCTGCTCTGTCCCACACGGGTCCTGAGTAACTTGCTGTGAACCAGTGGGGTGGGAGAGGTTTTAACTGTCCTTATCAAATACAAATACTTTGCCTAAATACAAAGTCTCTCTTAGCATATGGCTCATTTCCCTCTCCTGGATGAGATGCTTGTGTCTCTGCCTCCACTGTCCTGAGTGCTGGGAAGCTGCCCCAGAGCCCGGGAGCCACAGGCTTCTGCCCAGGGCTGCGAGTACTGGACCAGAGGAGCTAAACTGGGATGAGTGACTGGATGAGGGAGGGTGTTGGAGTAGGAAGTGATGTCTTCAGATAGTCGTCCACTGCTTTATGTCGAAAGATCCTGCTTTCAGTTCCCTGTGACTGTAAAACGTGGAAATGGTTTGGGTAGCTCCTTCTGGCTGAACCTTGTTTTGGTAATATTTAGAAAAAAAATATTCTGTTGTTTTTATCCCCTCAGGATGCTTTAAGGGAAAAAACGCTTTGACTGAGGTGCTCCCCCCAACACCCTTCAAGTAGTTTAGCTGAGAAGTTCTACTGGTTTTATGTACTTGAGATTTGTAAAATATACCTTTTGTTCCTCTGTTGAAACCTTCCCAAATTTGGGTCATATGCAGTCTTCTAGAAGAGACCTCATGTATTTAATACCTAAATTCTCCAAAGGCTGCACATGATGATCTGCAGCCTCGAGCTGCTGGGGAATGCAGGCAGGACTTTGCCATCCAATCGATGCTGCTGTGTCACTGCAGTCAGGAGGACAGTGAGATGTTTTCCAACCTCTGACCTTCCTTGCTCTCTCCTGGCAGCCTGGGAGGAATGAGCTGTGAAAAGCCTGGAGGCGTAAAAGAGAAGCCTTAGGGATGCCCTTGGAGAAAAAGGAGGGGGGACGAACTGAGACTTGAGCATGAAACAAGAAGCAACCGAGGTGGGAGGAGAGAGACCTGGACAAACCCGTGGTACAGAGCCCCTGGTCCCCGTGAATCCATCAGTACCTGAATGGCTGTGTGGTGTTTCCAAGGGGCTGTGCTTTTACATTTCCCAATGTGTCTTGTCTGTGTTCATCCCCAAGTGCTTTAGTCGCTGCCGTAGCGCCCGCTGAAGGCAGCGTTTAGGACGCAGCGGACAGCTGAAGAGGTTGGGCTGCCGGCGCCTGTTCTCTTTCTCTGCCTTTAATGTGTTCTGCTGAAGCCCCTCACCTGCTCTCTCTGCTCCAGAGCCCATGAGGTTGGCAAGGGACCCTCCAACCCAGTTTGACCCAGTTGTGGTCGCCAGTCGCCTGCGGCGGATGGGGGACCAGTGCAACATGGATTTTGAAAGGGTTTCCTCAGAGGCTCTTGTTGAAGTGCTCAAGGGAAAGGTAAAGCGCAACTTGTCCTGCCTGGCCTGGCCTGTTCCTCATCCATGGGCCAGCCCTGGGTGGGAGAACAGCAAAAGCCTGGGGAGCAGCATGGCTTACGCCACGGATTTTGGGCCAAGACTTACTTATCACACTGTCATTTAAAAAGAAGCTCAAGCTGCCCTCTCGATTCCTGCAGATGGAGAAGTTTGGGGCTGCTGTGGACTCTCTGAGCCGGTGCTGGAGTGACCAGAACCCCGAGCTGGTCTACGAGAGAGCTTTTCTCTGTGTTTCTGTGAAATTGCTAATACATGTTGCTAAGAAAGTCCCAACTGTGGTGCGTCCCAGCCACCTCATAGAAGTGATTAATGGAAATTCTCAAGTGAGGAACTACATTGAGGCCTGTGGCGGATGGGTAAGGATGAAGGTGAAGGTGGTGGTGATGTTTGCCTGAATGTTTATGGCTCTTCCTTTGTCTCTCTCACCTCTCCCGCTTGCCTCGCTCGGCTCGTCACTGATACCCAGCGCGTCACCCGGGTGTGCACCCGCTAACCCTGCCTGTAGCCCCGGGAGTGGGGCTTTGCTGAACACCTCTTCATGGCTTCCTGCAGTCAGCATCAAACTTCCCATCTGCTTCTCTGTCTCAGGGTTTAATTCCTTATCTCGGTATCTTGGGAGCTCGACATGCTCCCTGAGATGAGAAACAACATAATGAAGGATGGGCTGTACAAAAAGCTTTACAGACCCCCCTGGGTGGGTTTCGCCAGGGGAAGGGATGAAGCTGGTCTGGGAGGGGGTCGCAGCAGGAGGCAGGTCCCTCGTCCCTCCCTCCTGCATCCTTCTCTTCCTGCCAGTTCCTTTAAACCTGCTTTGAATTCTTTCTCTCAAACACATACACATGGGGTTTTTGTTTGTTTCCAGGAGAACTTGGACAACTGAAAGAAAAGGGTACACCACTTTCCAGAAGGTGAAGATGGGTTTTCATTGATGTAACTGGGAGAAATGCTGTTGTATCTCTTCAGGAGACTGCAAGCAGAATTCTACATATGAGCAATGTGTAAAAGAGATTCTATGTCACTATAAGCAACGATTAATAAATGTTTGTTGTTATTTATTTGTTTTTCTTCTTGTGTTTCTCTTAAATTTAGCCATAAAAGCAGGCTTCACTCTTATTCAGGGTTTCTAGGTTAGTGCTCAGTGCTGCAAACTCATCGGGTGAGTGTTTGTTTTAAAACACATTTCCATTAGCTAGTCTAAAGATCTCTCTGTTCCTCTCAGGTGATTCAAAGGCTTATTTTTGGAAAATTAAAATTTGGCATTATGTTAAACAGAGTGTCGGCTCTTTCAGAGGGATCCGCAGCCCTTTGCCTTTTAGCAGCTGGATACAGAAATCTTGTAGCTATTCTGTACCCGACTTGTGAGAAGACACAGAAGGGGAACACCCTGAATGACTCTACACACTGAATGATTCTAGTTACAACCGGAAAGAGACAGACCTGGTACAGCCAGTCTGAAGTCTTGCACAAAATGGGAGACACTGGAAAGATCAAGGTTGTGATTCGCCCACCTTTTACCATTTTTTGCCTTTTGGACGGTTGTTGATTTTAGTTTAGTTTAGTTTTCCCCACTTCTGTGAGTAGAGCAAATAGGTGGCCTTTGAGAAATTAGCATCTCCTTCCCACTTCAGAATGACCTCCCTTTGTCCGATGGGTTTTTTTAGAGTACCTGGAAGTGTTACTGAGGGTGAGTGAGGCGAATTGGGCTGCCATCATTAACTGGATTTCTATAGTCTACTGGAGTCAGATTTGACCCTCTCTTCTGGCACAAGCTACCAGAGCTGCAGCATGTCAATAGGTTTCCTCTGCTCAGGAGTGACTGTGCAGTTCAGGGGAACAACAGGCACCAGCCAGGCTCAGGTGGGCACCATCTGCCTGAAGTGTTCTTCAAAATACGGGGCAGGTAATGTGGAAAAGAGGCTGAGCTGTAAGCGGCTGTGGGGTGCACGCCAAGGGCACATGGTGTTCAAAGGAGGTGCCAAGGCCCCAGGTTGGCTGTTTTGTTTTGTTGTTTGACCACAATATCTGTTACGTACTAATTTCCTTTAAGGACTGCGATGAAGTCAGTAAACCACAGCCTGCTGCGAGCGCTCTCTGGGCTGCTGCTTTCCGCTGCCGCTCGCACTTGACATGTCCCTTCC
>NW_010311828.1:11608-28304 GCF_000700745.2 Antrostomus carolinensis
CATTCTGCTGCAAAACCTGGAAAGGGCCCAAGACAAGAAGCTCAACCGAGAAGAGTTTGTGGATGAGTTCTTGGTGAGTTTGCTTAAGGCACAGCTCTGTGTTTCAGTTGATTTTAAAGGAACCGCTCGGTCGCTTCTCCTCAAACGGGGACATGGTTGGCATGTGGCAAAAAGATTTTCTATGAGTTTTACAGCAGAAAGAGACACCTGAGTTAACTGGGGTAAAAGGAATTCAAAGACACAGGAGTAATTTAATAGTTTGCATTCAAAGCAAAACTGTTTGTTTGCTTCTTAAATAATTACCCGAGTGCTTCCTGTTTTCTGCTTCGCGAATGCGCTTGTCAAGACGCAGTTTCACTTCGCCTGGTAACACAACTGGGGGTACAGTGAGGAATGTGGAGCCCCTGCTCCTTCTCCCCGCTGCAGTCTGTTCTATCCGTGACACACGTGTTCTGTCAGGGATCTCCAGTTGCTACCTGAGATAGCTTTTCCTTTTTTCATTTCAATAAGAAGCCCCCCACCCTGCCCCTGTGCCACCTGCAGAGCGGGGAGATGCCCTGTGGAGCCCAGGCTGCTCCACCTCTCATCGACATGGGCACCTTGGCCAAGGCACGAGGAGATGGTGACCTGAGCAGCTGGGTGGGCTTTTTCTCCAGCTGCCAGCGCCGTGCTGGGAGGATCCATTCATGATGAATGTACGTGCTCTGCATCCAGCAGTGCCTCTGGCCCCTCCTGGAAACTAATTTCTTGTTCCATAAAGGCAAAGCTAGCAAAAAATGCTGATGGTTCTTGCCTTCCCCGGCATCCTGCAGTGTCCAGCTGGTTGAGATCTGTGCAGTGCCCTGATCTGTGAGCTCTCTGACATATTTTTATTTGTTTGGGTGGCAGGGGTGAGTCCTAGATGGCAATCCACGGTCTCACAGTTAAAGCTGATGGCTGGCGACAGCTGCTGATCTGTCAGCTGCAGGAAGGTTGCTCTGGCAGGCTGCCTGGGCTGCCCTCAGAAGCAAAGGCACTGCCCAGCTTTAGCAGACATGGGGAAGGGTAGAAGTGGTACATCTGTGAGATCTCAGAGGTCTCAGACACCAGAATAACCACTGGCCCTGAGCTACCTGCCTGGCCAAGGGTTGCATCAGGCAATGTTCTCTGAGGAAGGTGCAGGGGTCACTTCGGAGTCCCCACAAGATCCAGCCCTGCTTTGTCATCCCAGTGAAGACTGGCACTTCAAACACTTGGGAAAAGCTTAGTGCTTGGTTTCGAGGTGTCTGGGTAGGAGGGAAGTGATTAATCTGGGTCTGCAGTGACAGTCTGTTGTTCCATGGAACAAAGTGCTGTGACACGCTGCTGAATTTCCCCCTCTCGCTGCGGGGCCGGGGTTGTGCTGTGTTGTGTCAGGCATTAGGGTGCCAGGCTCTGCTGCATGGGCTACTTCTAGCAGCCGTTAATTTTCTGACCATAATGGCAGGTAGAAGTGGTCAAGGCTGCGTTTCCTCTCGTACTGGGAAGAGATCTTCCCAGGATGGCCTGACATGCCGGTCACTTTTGCATTTCCAAATTCAGTATAAATGTTTGATGCTGTCTCTCCATCCTAATGCCTCCCCTCTCTTTGTGTGAACAAGCATTTGTACCTGCTGATCGCGGTGTTGTTGCTGTAAATGACAAGGGGTTTTGTTTAAGTCCTCTTTTTCTGTTTGTGTGCAGTCTCACAGCCAGAGTTTGATCCTTACTGCTCTCGCTTGCTGTCTCATGTGTAGGCATTTCCCAAGCAGTTTTATGGCAGTTTATGCAGGGACAGAAAAGGAAGGTGATTCAGAGCCTCAGCCATGAGCAGTCTGGCTTCAGTACGAAGTGACACCCCTTCCATGAAAGCTTACCCTGGAGAGTAGACAAAAAATTATGAAAGAAAAAATAGAGCAAGAATGGTGCTTTTGAAACTGACGGTAACGAACAGTGTGTGTGATTCGGAAGCTGATGTCAGTGAAATGAACTTCTATGCTTTGGCAGAAAAAAGATGCTTGAATTCTCTGAGGGTGCTGCAGCTTTATACTGGAAATGAAAGAGACGAGAGATTCATACCCCTGTGGCCTGTCCTAGGACTCCTTCTCCTCTCTCTTTCATCACTGCTTGTAGCTACTTTGCTCCAATTGCTCGTGCTCCTTCAGCGGCTCAAGCATTGCTGTGTGCAGCCACAGATGGGAGCACCTTCCCCAAAGTGAGGAACATCAATTGATATCTGCCTTTTCTGCTTTCATTGTTAAAGGTGGTTTAACATGCTGCTCTTATCTGGGTGCCATTGGTACTGAGAATGGTTCCCCTGTGCCTCACTCATGTGTGAGGGCAATGCTTTCTGTGCTGTACCAATGCATCATTTGACTTCAGAAGCCTCTGTGCCCGAGCCTCGTGTGGGCACTGCCTCAGCACACAGTTTCCATTCTTCAGAAGCCTGTGCTGGGGCTCTCAGTGGCTTCTCTCTCTATTCTTGCTCTAAGTACCTCGAGAAAAGCTACTCAGGAAAGAATTAATGGTGCAGACCTTGCTTTGTGGTGGTGAACCTGACCCCTAGAGACCTTCACACATATTCTCTAGTAGTGTGTTGGATGTAGCACTTCTGCTGTAATTTGTTCCATTTTTTATTGCAGAAGCTGAAAAGGCAGTCAACAAAGTACAGATTGGATAAAATCTACCCTACAGCAGCATCTGAGCAACCAGAGAACATCAAGAAGAACAGATACAAGGACATCTTACCCTGTAGGTTGGAAATGGCAAATGTTCTTATTCAACCTTTTTTTTCTTTCCTAGCTTGGGTCTGTTCCCATCCTGCAGTATCTGCCTGCACAGTTGCTGCATGGGAGTTAGCCTTGAATTCTGCTGTTCAGATTTAAGGCTTTATCTTTGACTGTTGCAGTGTGTGCTCTGGAAGACTTTGGCATGTATTTTCTACAGGTAGAAGAACTTCTATTCCATAGGAAAAACATCCTCTAATGATTATCCTTGCAAGCTCTCTGGGTAGCATTGCAACCACTTGTTTTCCAAAGCCTTGTAGGGAATGACTTTGGACAAAGATGTCTTCGTATGTACAAAGCCAGACTACAGACAAAAGCTATTGTAGCTTGTCCTGGCTGGATGCAGTAGGCTCCAAAGAAAAGTCTGTCCCATGATGAGAGCAGGCTGTCCCTTTCATCCATTGTAGCTTGGAAAAAAAAATAATCTAAACCCACAGACCTCATTTCAGCCTGTAAGATGGAGTGCAGGGTGATTTTAGGCTTGGCTTGCTCCATGGTCAGAGGAGACTGGTGTTGCATTGGGGTAGTGGCAGCATCTGCAGCTCTTGCTTGAGCCCTCACCACCTCTCTGAAGGAGATCTCACCCATCTGCTGCTCACGTGTAGGCAACAGCAGTTCCATGCAGGAGGAGGCATTAGCTGCTTGCACAGCCACTCACCTGCTCTGGGATGAGCTCTCTGATGTATGTGCTCCTCCAAAACACTTTGTGCTGCAGTCTGAGGAGCTCAGCTGCCATGAAAGACAAACAGTAACTGCTGCTGCTTCTGCTTTTGTGCCTGCAGTTGACCACAGCAGAGTGGAGCTGTCCCTGATTACATCAGATACAGATTCTCATTACATCAATGCCAACTTCATCAAGGTATTTCTTCTTTCACCGTGTTTAGCTGTGCAAAGGTGTTTGTAGCAGCTGTTAGTGCTGCCTTGTTGAGTTCGTAGAATCCCAAACTGGTTTGGGTTGGAAGGGACCTTAAAGATCACCGAGTTCCAACCCCCCTGCCATCAGCAGGGACACCTTCCACTAGACCAGGTTGTTCAAAGCCTCATCCAACCTGGCCTGAAAGGACTATACAGTAGTTTCTGGGCTGTGCTGATGGATAACTGATGTAAAGAAGACATGTACAGACCCCGTCAAAAACACCCCATGCAGCACAGAGGCACCAGGCCACAGGGCAAGGGACATGGGCTCACGTTGGGGTGGGTGGTGGAACAGTTTGTGGCTCATAGCCCCGACTTCCTTGTTGGTGTTTCTGCCTTTGGTGGGTGTCAGTGGTACAAATTCGCCTGTGGCCAGAATCGCCTTGTCTGAAACCAGCGCACGGGCAGGAAGCCCTGCACAGCAGCACAGCAGCACAGCTGAGACCCACTGACCAACTGAGCAACAGGGCAGGTCAATGCAGGCTGGTTCTCCACCAGGAGCTCCGTGTGTTTTGGGGTGCTCCTGTGCTCACAACCCTTCTCTGATAGCCAGCTAACTAGATAGATAGATAGATAGAAGGTTTCCTTCATGCTCCACTACAGTGAGCGAGGGTTCTGTGTAACCTGTCTGCAGAAGAACAGACCTTCACAAAGGCATCATGGTTCATTCTCTGGCCAACAGCCACAGCTAAGCCAAGCTGCACACTGCAGAGCTGGATCAGCTGTTGCAACATCACCTCCAGGCTCCCACAGGCACTGCAAGAGCTGGTGGTCTCTGGGAGCAGATCTCACCTCAAGCCCAGCTCTCTGGCTTGGGTCTGCCTTTGGGAGGTTTGCACACCACTGGTTTCTGGTTGCTTAATTCAATGTAGGTGCCTAAAATGTAATGACGCAAAAGCCTTTCTAAAGCCTTAACGGGCTCATTGAATAGTCAGAAAGAGGAATGACTTTATTTCTGTTTGTGAGCTATGCAAAGATGTCTCTGTGTCTGATTTGAATGCTGTTTTAGGGTGTCTATGGGCCAAGAGCTTACATTGCAACCCAGGGTCCTCTCCCCACTACTGTCATTGACTTTTGGAGGATGATTTGGGAGTATGAAGTCCTGGTAAGGTGCAGATTTATATGCCTTTCTTTTTATTTAAAAAAAGCAAAAGTTGGCTGTACAACCAGGCAGAAGCACTTTTTGACTAAGCAGTTGAACTCAGCAGTTGACATAAGGGTTTTACTCCAGATGCTGTGTGTGCCCCAATCCTTCCCGTGAGCCTCCTCCGCTCCCATGCTGGGACAGGAATCTGCTCATGGCTGTCTCTGCATTTGGGCTTCGAGTGGGAAAAGTCCTCGTGCCCGGGCTGTGGACAATGTCCCGAGTTTGATGTCCTGGCAATCCAGGGCTCTGGGGAAGGCAGCCACAGAACTTCCTCACAGCTCATAAGCAGCTGCAAGCAAATAGTTTGATTTTGTTGCCTGGATAAGAAACTTGTGTTCAGACTTTTCTAATGAACCTTCTTTCTGCAGATTGTGGTCATGGCTTGTATGGAGTTTGAAATGGGAAAGGTGAGTAACGTGTCAGAGGTGGCCTCTGCCACGACAGTGCCAGGGCAGGGTGGAGAGGTGCAGAATTTATTAAATCTCATTAGCAACAGCGAGTTTCTGTTTGATACAAGCTGTTTCCTGAGTCTCCAGCTGCAGATTCCTAAACTGTTTCCAGGAGTGCAGCTTGCCTCCTTGGAAGGGAAAAACCAGTAATGATGGTTCCAGGGAAGGGAAGCTGGAGCTGGCCAGCAGTGAGAGCTGAGCCTCCTCCCAGCATGAGTTTTGTCCTGCAAGGAGGGACAGGGGAATAACCAAACATGTCCTGCTTCTCGCAACAGAAGAAATGTGAGCGGTACTGGGCAGAGGTGGGCGGCTCTCCCCTGCAGTGTGGTCCTTTCTCCGTCGCCTGCGTGAGTACAGCAGCTGTGAGCACCATGTCACATCACGTGTGCTGGAAACTCGTGTCATCTGCAGAAAATGTGACTCTAACTTCTTGTTCTGCAGGAAGCTGAAGAGAAGAAAAATGAGTATGTGATTAGGACTTTAAAGGTGACCCTGAATGAGGTAAGTAGGAAAGGTCAAGGCAGGAAATGCATTTTGGCTACTTTTATTTTACAAATAATATATTAAAATTTGTCCCACTTTGTGCAGAAAATTTTACACTGCTATTTTAGATTTGACAGTAGTAGCTGAAGGAACAAAGAAACTGAAACATTAACTCAAACCTCAGTTTCTGAAGCTATTTGTTAGTCATGGCAAATCAGACCCTGGGTAGGTGAGGCCAACAGGTAACACTGGGAATGTCATAAAATGGCAGCACTTCACCAGTAGGAAGAACAGCTGCAAACTGCACCCCAACCTGAGCCTCCCGATGCAGATGGGATGGGGAGATGGCTGCAGCACACCGGTGTCCTCTGGCTGTGCTGGCCAGACCCTGACCCTGCCAGTGCTCTTCTCCTCTTGCAGGAAATCCGCACCGTCCACCAGTTCCACTATAAAAACTGGCCGGACCACGACATCCCCTCGTCCATTGACCCCATCCTGGAGCTCATCAGTGAGATTCGCTGCTACCAGCCAGACGACAGAGTCCCTGTCTGCATCCACTGCAGGTGGGTGAGCCGGTCACAAGCGGTGGCAGCTGGCACAAGCCCACAGCTGAGCTCCTCTCCGAGGAAGTCCTGAGGCAAAGGTGTCCTCTGAGGACACCAGCACGCGGGGTGCAGGAAGGCGGCAGGTAGCAGCACCTGTAGTTAAGAGACCACCAACACTGGTCCATCCGCTGAGCACAGTTGGCAGGAGCACGGGATGTCTCTCCGGCTGCAGCAGAGCTCTGGGCAGCTGAAGCCTTTCGTGGGGCGGGTGAAGCTGCAGTGGGGCCGTCGCGCGGGTCTGCACCCTCCACAGTGTGGGACATGAGGGTTGCAGGACACTGTGCATCTTTTTCAAATATCCATGTCAGAAAATCCAGCGTGGCCACCCTCTGACCTCTGCTAGCCACCCTGCTGTGACTGTCATTGCAGTGCTGGCTGCGGGAGAACAGGAGTCATCTGTGCCATCGACTACACCCAGAAGCTGCTGAAGGACGGAGTGAGTGTCAGCCCCGTCTGCATGTTCGGACGGCGCCTGCGTGCAGCAGCGCTGCATCTCTCTGCCTCTCCCTCGCCTTCTCTCTCCCCTTACTCACCCCTCTGACTGCATGCAGACACATTGCAGATGACAGCCCTGAATGGAGAACGGTGGTGGCCAAACTGCTGAGACCCCATTCCCAGCTCGTGCTGCTTCTCTCTTGAGGCTCTGCATCACCCACGCACTGTCCGCTGCCGCTGCTCCCATCCCCGTCCCGATGCAAACAGCCCCCGATGGGCAGAATCCTCCCTCCCACTGCTCCCTCTGGCAGGACCTTCAGATGACAGAGCTCTGTGCTGCCTTCAGTCTTCGATAGGACTTTATTGTCTATATCTGTCTCTCTGCACTCACTTAAGCACCAGAAATCCCTCATTTCCAAACTAACATCTTGCTTTACTCTGACTTCAATAAAATGTATGTGAAGTACTCCCTGGCCTCGCGGCAGGCTGCTGGGACTCAGAGGGGCGGCTGCTTTCTGTACTGCAGCGACCCTGGACCCATGGATCTGTGAAATCAGCGTCTTGTCCTTTGTGCTGTTCACAGCTGTTACCACCGCTGCTATAAAAAGGGTATTTTCTGTGGAGTGCAAGGCAGGAGGGAGGAGGCAAGCTGGTTCATAATAAAAACCAGCACTTTA
The DNA here is from genome assembly GCF_000700745.2 of Antrostomus carolinensis. Taxonomy (NCBI): domain Eukaryota; kingdom Metazoa; phylum Chordata; class Aves; order Caprimulgiformes; family Caprimulgidae; genus Antrostomus; species Antrostomus carolinensis. The sequence continues at coordinate 19,103 of NW_010311828.1, forward strand.
AACAGGTTGTTTGTTAGAAATTCTTGCCATAGCAGGCCTGAATTTTGGACACTGCTCTAAACTGCATCACAACTTAGAAGCTGCTTGGAATTAGACCTCTCTGTAACTTTTTGTCTTTCCTCTTTCTTGCAAGATTGTTCCAGTGAACTTCAGTATTTTCAATCTGATTCAGGAAATGCGCACCCAAAGGCCTTCCATAGTGCAGACCAAGGTACCTTCTGGAAATTGCACCAGCTGACATGCTCTCCATACTGGGACCTCGGCTTTTCCCTGGGAGGGTTCATAGTAAGGAAACACAGAGCGGTTGTGCTGCTAGGAACTGGGCTGTGTGGATGTTCTGTAAGGTCCCTTTTCTGAACAGAAGAATGATTTTGCAGAAATGAATTTGGTAGCTGACCATTTCCCTGTAGACAGCTGGGATAGCTTAGTGCTTTGCAGTCTGATTTATCAAACACACATGCTGTGAAACAAGGGATCGTCCAGGAAATAAAGTGGGAACTCTTCTCAGCCCAGATAGACCAAAGAGGAAGCTCAATGCAGAACAGTGTGTTTGTGCACCCCAAAAAAACCCAAATGCTTCAGTCTGAACTCTGTGAAAGTTGCAGCTTCTGCCTCTTCTGGGAATTTACCCTGCCCATGGACCAGAAAGTGGCAGCTTCTCTCAGGGGCTGATGCTTGATTTGGGTCTCAGCTGACCATTTACAAGTGCTGCAGGAGCTGGTGCTCAGGTCTGTTTTATTTGTCTGGAACACAGGAGCAGTATGAGCTGGTTTATGATGCGGTGATTGAGCTCTTCAAAAGGCAGATTAAAGCACTTGATGCCCAGGAAGATTCTGCTGCTTCACAGGTAAAAGTACTCCCAATAAACACACTGCCTCTGGCAGCCTTGGGCATGCCAGCTCTAACCTAGATTCCTACTGCAGAGGTCCTCTCTGCAGACCTGGAATGAATCCCCGAGTTTTCTGCTACCCTTGATGCTCAAGCTGAGCCTGTTTTCAAGTTAACCCATGAGAATCCAGCTGTTTCCCTGAATGTGCAATGTTTATCACAGGATTTGGCCCCAAGCGAGAGCCAATTTTTCTTCACTCTCAAAGCCATTTTCTATATACTCTTATAACTGTTTAATGTAACGAGTGAATAGAGAAGCACCATTTTTTCTACAGTATCAGCTGGTTTCCATGTGGACGTGCCAGTGAAATGTGTCTTCATGGAATGATTGCAAGCAACAGAGTGACTTTCAGTCTGGGCTGGGAAGCTGGAGTGCGCAAGGTGGTATGGCTCAAAGTGTTAGTCTGCAACCTGGTGAGGTAATTACCATTACAGCCTGGCTGTGGGAGACAGGAGGCTAAAATATCTTGTGAAAAAACATGTCAAAGTCTTTCAAATCTGGTATACCTCAGAGGAAAAACAATGTGGTCTTGGTAAAAAATTGCATATAAACAGGAACATCCAAAACATCCATGGTGAAGCTTTTCTTTTTTCTTGCTGTCCTTCTGTGACTGCTGGCATGACACCTCACCTTCCCTGTGTAGCTGTTTGCAATCTGGCTGAAGTAAACACATTGCCATTCTTAGACATGGGCTGAAAGGTTACAGTCAGCTTATTTTGCAAGAAAATTTAGTCTAAAGGATTAGGAACGGGATCCTGTGATGGGACTTGTGCCTCAGTTCTGCCACAGGATTTTCAGGATGTTCCAAGCCAGAGCTGAGTGAGAAAAAAGCTGGAAAGAGCCTCTTTCTCCGTGCTGTGGACAGGCTGTAAGCAAAGGCGAGGCAAGACTGGGCTGAGACAAAATGCAGAGAACGGTTCAAGTCCGGATGTGGTTTTGTAGCTCCTGGCCAAACCTCTCGTCCGCCTAAACCTCACTGCCCTCTGAAAGCCCTCTGCAGCGCAGGGGGATGGTCCTGTGCTGAAGTGACACAAATAAAGCCAGCGCCCGATGTGCCAGGCTGAAGGCAGAGGTGTCCTGCGGGTGTCTGGAACAGCTGGCTGGTTGTGCAGCTCGCTGCACTCCCGTTCAAAAAGGTGCTGGCAGGAATTGCTGTCCAGAAGGTTCTGTCCTCAGTTTTCAGCTCCAACTTGGTGTTTTCAAGTTGGTGTTTGTCATTTCCAAACTCCATTAATAGTTATAAGTAGTTGATAGAAATTTCAGCTCCTGAAATAGCAGGTTTGTGTCCTCTGCATTCTCCCTCCTCACTCTTTGTTTTCTACCTTTTCTTTCACCAGGTACAAACAAGGCATCCTGTAGCCAAGCCACTTCTGACTCCAGTGGGAGACATTTATTCTCTGAGATTACTGACTTGGTAAGGCCATAGCACAAGTATCCCCTGGATCAGTATTTTCAGTCACCCATATGATTTCAGGAAGATGCATTTTTTAATGTGTGTTTGTGCCACAGTTCTGTCTGAATGCTGCATTTCATTTGTCAGCAGGATCTGCAGCCTCCCTTGAGTCCCACTTTGACTCTCACATGTGTTCCTAACATAATTCCTTCTCTTCTCACTGATGTGTCTCCAAGTCTGAGCCTCAGCCTCTTCCCTACTTGCCATTATCTGTCCCTTCTCCTGCCCTGGGGTTTGTTTCATGTTGTGCTTACACAGCGTTTCACATACGAACTAAAAACACGTCACAGAGCAGCACAAAACAAGGCTTGTGCAGGTGGAGCCTGCAGAGCCGACCTTCCCAATGTGGGCAGCTTCAGAGCGTGGTGGGATCTCCCTGTGGGCATGTTTTGGTTTGCAGCATCTGCCTTCTGTAAATAATTTTGCTTTCTGGTACAGTCTGCACTGAGGTTGTCATTTACCGGGATAAAGGGGCCTCTGCTGGTCAGCATTTTATGGTGTTCAAATGGGGCAGTGGGGTGCTCGGTCCTTCCTGTGCTCCTTGCTTGAGGCTGAACCGGGCTGAACATTCTGGATCTGATCTTTGGAGCAATGTTGCAGGGCATTGTTAGTAGGCTAACAGCGATTTCAGAGTCCTAGATGGCTTTGACTTCACGTCATGGTTCTTTATTGCAGCTCGGAGCAAGAGGAACAGGATGTGCATCAACATCTTCCTCCGGTGGTACAAAGCAAAGCATCCCCGACATCGTTGTCTGCCACGGGAGGAGACAACAGCTCTGGAGGTGGAGTCCCTCCCATCAGACAGGCCATCTCCTTTGGCACTTTGAACTTCATCCCTGGCAGGAAGGCAGCTGCCGCTGAGAAGCGGGGCGCTGGGGATGCTCTTCAGAAACACCGCAGTTTGGAGTTCAACAGCAGCTCTCCTGAGCAGCTGCCTCTGAACCTGGAACCCACGGGAGCAGGCAGGAGAGGGCCTTGCCGCAGAGCCCCCCTGACACGGACTGCATCGACCCCTTTTGTGCTGGCACTGCGGGGAGAAGGCTGGGAATGGGACGGACGGGAGGCAAAGCCTGTTTCGAGTTCACCGTTGCCAAACGCCTGCTGCTCGAGCTTTGAGGCGAAGAAGCAGGACAGATTCTTCCCTGTCGAGCGGAACCACTTGAGCCAAGACGTGGACAGCCCCCCAAGCTGCAGGAACCATGGCCAGTGTCCTTACCCTGACTTCTGCTCAGCAGAAGACCCCTACTTCTCATCACTCTCTCCAGGTGAGCCCGTGTCCCAGGTGTTTGCCGAGTGCTCTGTGGAGGGGCAGGACACGTCTCTCCCTTCTTGCGCTGTGAGTGCCCCACTGCAGCTCGCCGTGGCCAGCTCCCCAGCGCCTGGGCCACTGTCCCACCACGCTCTGCTGCTGAATGACAAGAGGATCAACTCCCTGAGGAAGCGGTGCAGCACTGCGACGAGCTGGGCTTGGTCACTCTGGATTGTGGCGTGCTGGAGAGAGCAGCGAGGGTTGTCCTTTCGTGTCCAGGCAGGGCTGTAGTGCTCCTTGGGACTGTATTCCCACGAGAGCTGAGGTAGAAGCTGGTTTCATCCTTGCACTCGTTTCATCCTGCCTTAAATTTTTCCCATAAAAATAAACAGTATTTTTTACAACAGCATGATTTTGGTTTTCACATGACACAGCTGCTCTGGACCACTATGCCACCTCGATACGGCTCTCACAAGAAGGCAGGGGTTGGTGCTGACCAGTTCTTAAAGCAGGGTGCTCCTAGAAGTGTTCAGAAAAGCTCCCAGAAGTGAATTTCTCTGAGGATCTAGTTTCCAGAACAAAACCCACTCTTTTCTGCAGAGTGTTGTGCAGGGAGATGCTGACACCCCACTGAGATTGAGAACCAGGACTTCTCATTAGTGTTTTGCCCAGATCTGCAGCCTTAAAACCACCACCTTCCATATGAAGAAGGTAGAATTATTCCTTGGTCTGGTCAGTCCTGGCCCAGTCAGACATTTCTCCTTGTCTGCAGCTCTGGCATTTGCTCAGCTTTGTCCTGCTCAGGCCCTTCAGCATTCAGCCTCACAAACGTGCTCCTTATCGAGATGCTAGAGGCTCTGGAGAAGCTCTGGGAGTTGCAGCACAAGCCAAGCAGTGATGGTACCACCAGCTGTGAGCCTGGCTGTGTGCTGGGGGGTACACTCCTCATTCACCCCTGTACAAGGACAATTCTGCTGCCAACTGCTGGAAGTCTGTCCCAGCCAGCGGCAGCTGAGTCGGTGCTGGGACTATTTGGGCTTTTAACTACAGTTCAGAGGTGCGCAGTTGGTCAGGAGCAGTCACCTCACAGAGCCTCTACAGAGGTCTGTAGCTCTCCCGTGGTGTTGTGCCGTGCAGGTAACCTGTGTCTGTCTCCCCAATCAGCCACCCTGCCTCAGCCAGATGACGATGATCCTCCGCCCCTGCCCGAGCGAACCCCCGAGTCCTTTATTGTGGCCAGTGAATCAGGTAAGTGCATTTAACGAAGCAGGGGCTGCGAAGAGCTCTGAGGGCTCTTCCCGTGTTTCTGCGGTATCGTAGCATCGGGCAGTGCCTTCGCTCCGGCTGTCTGGCATGAGAAATGACCTCTGTTGTGTTCAACTCTTTCTAGGACAATTTCCTTTGTCCACTTCTGATTTTCAGCTTCCAGCCAGAAATACAAATATCAGAAAGTCTTTGGAGTGGAGTGGCGAGTCTGGCTCAGAGGTGTTTAATGACTCCGTGAGACTGAGACCATGTAAGGTAAGTAAGTGTCTTTTTATCTCTTCTCCAGCACTATCACTGCGCCAATTTCCTTATGTTTCCTTCTGTGAGAAAGAACCCAGGTTTGGCACTGTATCCTTTCCATAAATTATTTCAGGACTGGGAGGAAGATGTGGTCTCAGTCAGACTCCTCCTTATCAACATCTACTTCACTCCAAACTTTATTTTGAATAGTTGAATTATAGCTTTGTAAAGTGAAATCATAAGGCGTAAGTCTTTCTTCCATTACATGAGCGTGGAGGTGTGGGGGGGAGGGTGTTTGTACCTAACATCATTTCCTCTTCTCTGCCTTGCTTATGCACAATAAAACATTTAGTTGTGGGAATTTCAAATAACTTCCCTGTTTTTTATTTCCAGAGTGTGAAGCTTCAGAGCCCACCAACAGGTATAAGTTTAATGCTGGGATAAACTATCTTTGGAAATAAGGTCTGCTTTTTACTGAAGCTGCTTTACCATATTTAGTGCTCAGTCCAACAGAAATTTTGTGTTGCTAAATAGTTCTGCAGCTAAATAGTTCTAAACAGAACTAGACAGTTGTGCAACCAAAGGAACTGGTAGTTTTATATTTCTTAATCAGCTCCTGCCTCACCCTGTACATGATGATGGTCCTTGCAGCCTCCTCAGGCCAAGGGTTGTTGCATCTTTTGCTGCGTGTTGTGTGTTTCCTTTGAGACGATTGACATATGCTGGTTAAAGTGCAGTGAACTGATATATATATATATATAAAGCTAGGTAACTAACTCTTTTATCTTTGCCTTCTTAGAGACAACCCGGGATCGCTCTAACTCTCCTCCCCCGCTTCCTGAACGAACCCCGGAGTCATTTGTTCTTGCTGATGCAGCAAGTAAGTAATGAGTTATTTTCTTAGCATCTAACTGAGACTTTATACTTACACGTGAACCTGTACACAGCTGAGGAGATTGTGGCCCACTTGTTCAAAGCATTACCAACAGTACTGCTTCAGGACTTACCTGCAGGAGAGTTCAGCCAAAATAAAGAAAGGAAATGCAACTAGGGGACGTGCAATTTCTAGAACTGCTGCATTAGAGAAAATGAAAAGCAACATCAAAGCACTTAGAAAAAAGTAAGAGGATTCTTGAATGATCACTGAAAATGTTCTGATGTATGTTCCCAGGTCTGCAGCCTGCTGCAAGAAATTCTATGGGTCCTCCGGGCTTGGAGAGCAATGCTTCCGAAACATCATCACAAGAGTCTACAAAATGCTTCAGGAGAAGCAAGGTAAAAGAAACCAGACAAGACAAAAGCTACTGAAAAGGGAGAGGGTGAGAAGAAGAGAAGGTTCTAGCTACAGCTGTTGCTGCTTTCTCACTGCTAACCTTGTGAAATTGCCTGCTTTGAGACCACTCGTATTTAGGGCAAGGAAATGAGACCAATAAAAATACTTTGTTGTGGAACGGCAAACTGGCCCAGTGCCTGCACTGGGACAGAGTGACACAGCCATACCTGTGCGAAGGGCTGTGCCTCGGCACTCCGTCCACCTGAACTGCCAAGTTGCTTGAGTGGAGTCTGAATTCCTGCGTAGGACAGACTCTGCTCGTCACCAGTCTCCTTGTGTTAACTCCCTAGTTAAGTCTCCTCATAAGCAATTGTGCTCATGGTTGAGCAGAAAAGCATTTGAGGAAAACAGCAAGGATAATGTGAACTGGGGGTATTTGGGTTGGCTAGAAAAAACCCAGAGACAAAATGAATGGCAGAAGTCTGCATTTCAGTCCCAGCTGCTTGGCATGATACTTCTTATGAGATGGGATCCATCTGTATTTACCAGTGAATTCCCTTTATCACAGTACCTGATCTACCACTTGCTATTTTCCAACAAGCCTTCTTTTTCTTTTTCTTTTTCTTTTTCTTTTCTTTTTTTTTTTTTCTACAGAGCTTGAAAATATTGAAAAATGTGAGAAAGAGTAAGTCTTTCAGGCTAATGCACATCTTCCCGATGGCTTTAAGCAAGTATATAAAGAAATATGTGAGACTGAATTTTCAAGAACCTGAGCTTGTCAAATGTGCAACGCCCTGCATGTCTGCCTGCTTTGGAGAGGACACACAGAGCTGCGCTGGCTAGCTCAGTACCATCGCATCTGGGGAGCAACAGTTGGTTTAGGAGTAGCATAAAGATACTGTGGTGCCCTTGTAATGCCCTTTGGGTACCTTGTGGGCAGTTCCCATTTACCTGAATTACCAAATTCTTCAGGTTGTTCAAACCAGTGCAGTGGGACAATGGGACAAATGCTCTAACGATGGAGATGGGGGTGCTGCGGGGAATGTGAGCCCCATCCTGCATCTGCCCAGACTATCTGGAGTAGAAAGAAGGAGTTTCTCATCAAGTTCCCTTTGGTTTAAAATTCAAATGCTTCTCTTGAAAACAGGACTGCTAAAACCTGTTTGAAGCACTTCTGAGCAAACATTTTCCCAGTGGACTGCGCTGCAGTAGTCCACTCGCTCCTTCTCATGAGCAAATAACATCGTTAAAACTGTGTGGCATTCAAGCTCTGCTGGTGTGGAAAGTCCTGCGCTTGGACTTGTGCCGAAATGCATCTGTGCAGTGTTATGTGTGTGGCAGGAGGTGTTTTCTGTAGGTGTGTCTGAGTCCAGCTCTTCAGGGAATTACCACAGTGACTAACTGCTGCTGTCTAATTTTTCCTTCCTAGGCATCTGTCGTCCATCTTCACTGACAAAACCGCCAGACCCTGCCCCGTCAAACCATTCCAGGTCTTTCCTTAACTTCGGTATGTTCTTCTCTTTGTGTTTTGGCACAGGAAATACCTGTTTTTTGAAAGTCTGAACGCAGGTACCAAGCTGAATGCTAACAAATTACAAACACTACAAATAATGCTTATTATTTTTTACACATTTAGAACTTTATTCAAGAACTGTTTAAAGAACAGGTAAGGATGGAAAGCACAAACCCTGAAAACTACTCTGACAAATGTTTCTTGGTGTGTGAAGAGCCTGAAGCGTGTATTTGGCTTTCCTGTATCTGAAAGCCTTTATGTGGCAACAGAGCCAGCGGAAGCCAGACAGAGCTGGGGCACTGCCACTCGGCTGCTGCCTTACGCTGCGTAAAGTGGCAGAGGACAAATACCACGTTTTCCGTTTTAAATTCTTCTACTAGAAACTAGTCACTTATTAGATTAGGCATAAAATCTAGTTATCTTGATGCTACGACAGTTATTTGTTGACAGACACATTGCTGGACTGTTTTTGCACTAGCTGACTTACAATTACAGGGTGTTGCTTAAAGTCTACTGTATCTTAAAGTTTGGGAAATGACTGAAATAACAAGTATTTTCAAATATCACGTTATCTTAGAGAATTACACAATCATCATCTATCCAGAACATACAGAATTTGTTGCGTTTTAAAAAAAAATAATTTCTTCCTAGGCTTCGCACATCGATTTTCAAAACCTAAAGGACCAAGAAACCCACCACCAGCATGGAATATTTAGATATGTTTTACAGATCTGGTGTCACAGATTTGTGGAGTCCTCCTGATATGCCTTGAGTGCTCATCCCAGTAAGGTTTCCATCTAAATAAATGCATCAAAAGCTGGTGCATGATATTTGCAGCTCAGGCATCACTTGCACGTTCTTCATCAGCTAAAGTTTTAAAGAATATAGAAGCAGCAACAACTAACTAAGCGCTTAATTTACAACAGGATGGAAACTGAAAACAGGTATAGGTCTTTATCCTAAGGAGGGATACTTTTTTGTTGTGTTTTGGAACATATTCACTTCAAAAGGATGGATGTGAGGTCTCTGAAACGAAGCAGCGTGAGCTGGTGCCAGGATCCAGGGACTATGGAACGACGCGGAAGGGAACGGGGCTGTGGATGGCGCAGACACTGCGCCCGTGGAGCTGCACTCACACGCGTGGGCCTGTGGCAGTGACAGGCCTGCACCGCCGTGGGTGTTCACAGGACTTGGACTAAAAGAGAAACAGCGTCTGGTGTCACAAACCATTTCTGTTTCAGTCGTTTTTCACCTGAGTGCACCCGGTTTCTCTGTCTGCGCTTCTGGTCAGTACGAGGAAGCTGCTGCCTGACCGCACG
>NW_010311829.1:0-1960 GCF_000700745.2 Antrostomus carolinensis
CATGATGACCCAAGGTGACCAGGTGCCACCAAGGGTGACCCAAGTGTCTGGGTGTCACCAAGGTGGTGGACCCAGATGTCCAACTGACCTGGTCGATGACACCTCCAGGGCTGAGCAACGTGTCCCGGGCCAAGATGTTGATGTGGAAGGTGAAGCGACAATGGGGCAGGAGAAGCTGGTGGGGGACATGGGACAAGGGACATGGAGGTGGGGACATGGGGACATTGGACATGTGGGTGATGGGGACACTGGGGACACGAGGAGGACAGCAGATGTGGGTGATGGGGACATGGGGACATTGGACAGGGGGACACTGGGGTCATAGGGACATGGAGACATGGGGGACACTGGTCAAGGTGATGAGGACACTGGGGACATGAGGAGGACAGCAGATGTGGGTCATGGGGACATGGGGACATGGAGGTGGGGACATGGGGACATGGAGGTGGGGACATGGGGACATGGAGGTGGGGACATGGGGACATGGAGGTGGGGACATTGGACAGGGGGACACTGGGGTCATAGGGACATGGAGACATGGGGGACACTGGTCAAGGTGATGAGGACACTGGGGACATGAGGAGGACAGCAGATGTGGGTCATGGGGACATGGGGACATGGAGGTGGGGACATGGGGACATGGAGGTGGGGACATGGGGACATGGAGGTGGGGACATGGGGACATGGAGGTGGGGACATGGGGACATGGGGACATGGGGGTGATGGAGACATGGGGACACGAGGAGGACAGCAGATGTGGGTCATGGGGACATGGGGGTGATGGAGACATGGGGACATGGAGGTGGGGACATGGGGACATGGGGACATTGGACATGTAGGTGATGAGGACATGGGACATGGGGTGATGGGGACGTGGGGACATGGGGGACACTGGTCATGGTGATGGGGACACTGGGGACATGAGGAGGACAGCAGATGTGGGTGATGGGGAAACTGGGGAGACATGAGGAGGACAGCAGATGTGGGTGATGGGGACACTGGGGACATGAGGAGGACAGCAGATGTGGGTGATCCCTGGTGGGACAGGGGACATGGGGACAGGGTTTGGGGTGCACCTGGTAGATGGGGTGGCAGGAGGGCAGGTGGTGGGTGGCCAGGACCAAGGTCTCCCCCAGGAAGTGGCTCTGCAGCAGGTGTGTCACCATCTCGTGCAGGGTGAAGTGGGCCACCCGCACCCACAGCTTGGCCAAGGTCCACGCCCACCGCCCGTCACCCGGCAGGAAGATGGGGGCTTGGGGACCAGGGTGCTGGGACAGCTGTGGGGACATGGGGACATCATGGGGACATCATGGGGACATCATAGGGACATGGGGACACCATGAGAACAAGGGAACCAGGAGAACATGGGACACCATGGGGACATGGAGACACCATGGGGATATGGGGACACGGGGACATGGAGACACCATGGGGACAAGGGAACCAGGACACCATGGGGACACCATGGGGACATCATGGGGACATGGGGACATCATGGGGACATCGTGGGGACATCGTGGGGACAAGGGAACCAGGAGAACATGGGGACACCATAGGGACATGGGGACATAGGGACATGGGAACCAGGAGAACATGGGGATACCATGGGGACACCATGGGGATATGGGGACATGGAGTCACCACAAGACATGGGGACACCAGAGGGGACATGGGGACAAGGGAACTAGGAGAACATGGGGACACCACAGGACATGGGGACACCAGGGGGGTACATGGGGATCAGGGGGACATGGGGACACCATGGGGACAGGAGGATATGGGGGGACATGGGGACAAGGGAACATCATGGGGACACCACGGGGACACGGGGGGACATCAGGGTATTGGGGACATGGGGACAAAGGGAGATGGGGACAGCATGGGGACAAGAAAACACCTTGGGGGACATGGGGGGGGACAAGGGGACACTGGGGACACCATGGGGACAGAGGTGGCACCT
>NW_010311830.1:0-211 GCF_000700745.2 Antrostomus carolinensis
AGCTTGTTGTGGGACATCCCTGGGAGATGTTGGAGTGGGGAGAAGCCACTGGGGGCATCACTGGAACATACAGGGACGTACTGGGATGGCGTTAGGTTTGTGCTGTGACATTACTGGGGTACTGGTGGGAGGTCAGGGGACATACTGGGATTTGTTAGGATATACTGGGACCCTCTGTCCCAGCAAAGCCCCCCCCTGAACCCCTTTTCTC
>NW_010311831.1:0-12372 GCF_000700745.2 Antrostomus carolinensis
CACAAATAAAACTCGTCCCGGGTGGGTGTTCCACCCGCCCCCCCAGCCGCTGTGTCACGTATTTCCCGACGGTGCCGCGAAACAAATGAGGTGAATTCACCGTCCAACGCTGGCAGCCTTTTTGCTGTAGTCGCGCTCAGGGGCGGAGGAGAAGCCTGTGGAGTGAGTCATGGATGTCAGAGGCCCTCTGGTTGTTTATGGCAAAACCAGGGGTGGCTCCTTCAACATGTGGGAAATACGTGGAATAAGAGTTGCTTAAATTCGTAATAAAAGGCCAGGACAGAGGTGCCCGGACATACCGCACACCCCCTGCCCCAGCTCGCTGCCCAGCAGCCTTAAAAAGGGGGTGGAAAGTAATATGGCTTTTTCCTGAAGGAGGGCTTGTGGTCAGGCTGTCATAGCCAACTGCAGGAGTTATGCGTTTGTCAGCATTTCCATTATAAGTGTAGTTTTTATGGAGTTTACAGCTTGGTTATAAAAATATGCACTGGGTTGAAATTTGGTCAAGAGCCTCTTCTCCAGAAATGTCTTTTATGTGAATTTTTAAATGATTTTCTTAGATGCTAAGTGGAAATCCATGGAAGATACTGGCTTTTTATGCTTCTCTGAACTTTAAAACTTAGCTGCTTACGCACTTGGACGCATTTTCAGCTGTTAGTCCAAAAAAATCTTCCTCTTTCCCCCCGGCTAAGTTTGTTAAATTAGGGAAGAGTTTAAGGCTCGGCCTCTGCAGGCGCTGCCCTTTATGCACTCATTCGTGCAGCAGAGAATCTCTGGAGACACAAGGCAAGGTCCCCTCTGCCATGCACCCAGAGAAGTGACATGCGGCACCACGTGTCCCCAGAGCTCAGACCATCGAGTGCCAGGACCGTTTGAACAGCTCAGCACTGCGGATAAGAAGCCAGTGTTAAAATGAAAGCGGAACATGTTAACTTTGCTCTCTGGGATTTTATTTATTTATTTTAACTGTGTCTGTTCAATTGCTGCTTCTGAGACAGGGAACAAGCAGAGTATTTCAGAAGTTTCGTTTGTGTACCTCTGTATGAACACGTATCTGGATCCCGTGAAACATGCCTGCCACCCAGTGGATGTCGCTGATCTCTATATACTCTATATTCTATACATTTACTATCTCTCAGCCCCACCCAGCCCTACCCCATCAGTAAGTATGCAAAGCAAAGTGCTCAGGAGTTGTAAAAATGCCAGGCTCCTCTGGCTGTGCTGGGCCTGCAGATGATGATGGTGTCTGTCATGATGTGATCCTCCACCGTCCTTCCCGGCCAACTGGAGCGATGAACCAGAGCTGCAGCCGCCAAGGTGTAGCAGCACTGAGAAGAGGTGACGTGAACGAGGCGGACAATTATACATAGAGTGAGAAACAGCTTCATGCCCGAGACGGCTGGAGGATTGGATTTTGTAGCCCTTGCCTTTCCCGTAGGATTTACATGTAAATGTAAAGGCTTTTCCGCATGTGGGATGTTGGATTTTCTGGGTGCCTGGCCTGAGTCCCTGGGATCTACTGTGCAGTTATGCGGAACTCATCCATCTGGGACAAAAGTCAATGGCTATTCGCTCTCGATGTACAGAAGATGTTTTGTAGGTCTAAGCATGTTAGAAATACAAGTCTAGAGTGTCAGAATTGCTCCCTCAGGTGTTTGTAGCTTTTTGCTTTAATGTTTTCATATCTTAGTTTCCCATCTTTAAAAAAATGTAGATAACTATCTCCTTTATCTTACGGATTACTGTAGGGATGAGAACCATAAAAGAACCTGGGAGAAAAGAAATAATTCCCTCTGTGGTTTGAAAGTGTGTAGTGATGCTCTAGAGGACAAGGGCAAAAAGAGGAATTTGTGTGTTAATTATAGCAAAGCTTCTGTGGGGAAAAAAATGTGACCAAGTCAGTCACAATTAGAGATTGACCTCCATGCGCATAAGTACTAGGAGATGGTTTTAATTACCGTAGGCCACCTAATTCTAGTAATTCCTAAGTTCTGCCATGTTAATCACATTTTTAATACTGCTTTTTGTGTGTCATTTCATAGGTTTTCTTTCCCTTAGGAGAGAAGCACATAGTCAGCCTAGGGTGGCATACTCGTGTCACCATTCTTCACCATCTGGATTCCCAATGTAATGCCTGGGACTCTGCTGTTGGGGCTCTCTATTGAAGATAACTGGTGGTGGTAGGTCATGGCTGTGGTCAGTGTTGCTGCAAAGACCTGCAGGACGGGGCAGGGAAAAGCCAAGGAGAAGCAGGACTCCTGCTCCTGTCTCACGTACCTGGTACCATCATGGTACCATCACCAGCCCCTGTGTGGAAAGCCTGGAGCCTGCTGCCGCTCCCTGGCTTACAGTGCGGTTATTTGAGCTGCAGCCCTGTCCTGCACGGGCCCTGGAGGAGAAGTTGCGTATTGCTGTGGGGATGGCCTGTGTCCTCTTATCAGCATGAGAAGTTGAGGAGAATGTGGACATGGCCTAGCCAATACCTACTGAAAAAGCACAAATTGCAATTCGTCTTTGGACGTTTGAGCAAATGCAGGTGGATTTTTCATGGGAGCAGCAAAAGAGACACCGCCAATATAGTGGCTCCAGCCCTTATGCCAGGTTTCAAATCTGTCACCAAGAGCTGTAAGGGCACTATGGCCTTCCAGGTTTGCCAGAGATTTCTATTAACCTTGAAAGGCAGGATTTTCCCTGGTCTTGCTCTGAAAACAACTGAAATATTTTGGCTGAGTTCTTCTAATCGCAGCCTACCTTGTTCTGCACCCCTCCCTCAGAGGCAACCTCTACAATACATGGAACAAAATTTAGCCTGAGGCAGACATTCAGCTTGGAAAATTTCAACCCAAACAGTCAAAGTCTGGCCAAGTTACAAGCAGCTGGAAGCAGCATCTTGCATTGGAAGTGTTCAGCAACTGCCTAAGAGGCGGTGCTACAAGCTTCATCAATACTGTGTGTATGTTTATGTACATGGAACTATGCTGCTGAATTATAATGTTAATTAATAGGTTACCCTGTTGACTAATTGGCACCTGGTTGTTTCTGAATTTTTTAATAGGCAATCGAACCTACAACTCTTTGGTTAATTGTAGGTACGTTTTTCCTTACAGATATTATGTGTTGTTGTTTTCCTGTCTGATTAATTGAAAATTTTAAAATTGAGCCTCTGAAATAAATGTCAAACCAGGGCTTACTCGTTCTAAATCTTTCAGAATGACTTAACAATTGTTAAAGACCAATTTACAGTAGAACTAGAGCAAATTGCTTCCCAGCGTCCAGGATTGTAAAAAACCACATCTCCCAAATTCCTAAGCTATTCATCAACTGTTCTATTGTAGCAGACTCACCCTATATTGTGTCCCAGATATATCTATTAACTCTGCAGTGAAGTGTGAGTTTAAAACAATTGTGCCATGGAGTCACTGTGGAATAAATACCACAAACATTGGCAAAGTTGCTTCATAAATCTTTCTTAGTTTAGAGAGCAACTTAGGCGTGTGTTTCTTCTATGGGAGTGCAGCTGTTTCTTGTGGGGTCCCCTGGGGGCCGGATCTTGGTGTAAGGCTGTTTAATATCATGATATTTGCAGTTTTTGTGATGATATCTCGTTGTTACTGACAGATTACATGCAGTTTTGTGCATGTGTGGAGTGAGTTACTAGTGCAGCGTACTCCAAATCACTTTTTTAAATGGTTAGCATCCAGCAGAAGGCATTTTTCATGCAGGCAGATACGAAGGAACCCAGAATGCAGTTATACCAGCAGGATAGGAGACTGCCTTCGAACCAGTAATTTGAACGAAGGCTTAGCAATTTTTGTGGAGAAGCACCTCAACAGAAGTTTTCATTGTAATGCTGCGACTGAAGTTGGCTGTATAGCAATATAAATATTGCACTGAAATAGGGAAGTGTATGGCAATAGTAAGATCACGGGAATTCTGTGTCTGGTTTTGGTGCTCACACCTGAGGGAGGATGTGAAACATCAGGAAGAGCACAGTGACAGAAGTGATCCAGGGTTTAGATACCACATTTCACAATGCAGGTTGTAGGGTTTTTTCAGCTCAGAAGAGACCAAGAGGGGAAATGGTGCCTGTAGGTATTGTTTGTATGTGTAAGGAAAATATATGATACTTACTTGACCCTACTGAGACATCCAGTATCAGGGAGCTGAAGTTAGGTGTATTGTACCTTGAAATATTAGCAATGAGGGCAGTAAAGCATTGTACTTGATTTGCTGTTGCTGGGAGTGTTTAAAATGAGATGGAGTTTCTTTCTCAAAGATGTGCTTTGGCTTGGCTTGTTGGAAGACATTTCCAGTGCGTGTAGGAGGGGGAAGGACTGTGTTCTGTTCACCTATGTTCTTCCTTGGATTGAGAAAACAAGATTATTTGTACCGCTTTCCGTGTATTGTAGCACATGTTGCTACCTTGGACAAAATTATAAAAAAATGTCATGTTTTCTCTTAGGTCAGGAAGAGCATTTTTTCTCGGTGCTTAATTTTACTTCTGGGATTATGATTAATTATTGTATACTATTCACTTTTCTCCAGAGCATCAACATCTAGTGGCACCAGTGAGGGGAGAAAATCAAACCTGGCAGTGAACTACAATCGAGACAGGAAAGTTAGGTGTTTTTATTGAATGTATTATTTTGTACCTGCCAGGTGTGTCCAAACTTCCCACGCGGTCCCCAGTCCAGCACATCTGTGACCAGTGAAGACATAATTTTGCCAGCTCCCCAGAATTAGTTTAATTTCCTTCTTTTATTTATGTGTGTTTACAGAATTATCTTTTTTCTGACTAAAGCCTACTATTTCATATTCACCTGTGTACTCCAGGCAGTGTGATAGTCTGATCTTCTTTCCTCCATTAATACAATAGCGACACTAAGCAGTTACAGTGTCTGAAGTACTTGGTCATACCCAGGCACTGACAAAATTTAATGATGTTCTGTGACTCATTTATGTATTGTATATTCAGGTAGGAAACTGAGCACGCTCTGAGCCCTGACAGAAGGTTGCTCACATGGTATCTGCGGCTGCAGCTTCAGTTTCAACATCTGCCGCTACTCAGAGAGACACTGCTGCTCTCTCATGTCCAGCAGTTTGCACCTTGAGTGTGTATCGGGTGCTTTTGGGGTGTGCTTGGGCTTACGACCTGATGGTTGAGAAGTGGAACTGCTGGTGGGAAAGTTGTGGGATTCTGCAACTTGCTGCAGACCTCCAGAGACCTTTTTTGGGCAAATCTGGTTTGAACAGCATCCTGGTATCTCTTCTCTGCTCTTTAATTTCGTTAAGAGGGGAAGTTCAATGAGAAATTGCAAGGTCTCTTGTTGATCAAGGCCTGGTATTGATCAAGGGAATTACAGCAGGTATGTTTGTTTTGAGGGCAGCTGAAAGAACGCACTTTGTCACCAGCTTAAGCTATTGAGGAGATGAGGAGGTTATGCTACCCTGTGGCATAGCATTTGCTATTTTTTTTAAGATGAGGAAATTAGTGGAGACAGTGGAAATGAGATATGTCCACAGTCTTTTGAACTGTAAGCCTTTCTCCAGCCTTGTGGCAGCAGACTTGTGCCAGCATTTTACCTTTATGTTTCCTTCTGGGAGAGGAGAATTATACCCACATGTAATTGTGTGCAGCGAATAGGTCCCCAGCGCCTGCCTACCTCCACTGAAGTAGTGCTGAGCTTTTCTCTTACCTAGTTGGGTATCTGTTTGCTCTGTGCAGCTGTCTTTCACTGGATGCCTTTTCAAGTGAAACTTTCATCTTGAGCCATCCAAAACAAACCTTTAGGGGTTTTTTAGGTTTTCCTAGTTGAACAAATTTGATGGATTAACAAGATTTAGTCTTTAGGGTTTGTAAAAATTTTACTAAGGCTTTTTCAAATTCAGTTTTCAAATGTTAATGTTACAGTGTGGTAAAATTTCAACCATTACAGGTGTAATATTGTAATGAATGAATGAACTAGATCCTGAACTTAAGTATATTGCAGCCAAGATGGTGAGAGCCAGAAATATGCTTTATATTCTTGGCAAATGACTGTTTGTGAAAATTTTCCAGGACACATTTGTGGATCTTAAATATTTTTCATTTCCTTGTGATCAAATTTACTGGTATACTTTTATATTTTTTGTACTCTTTCAGGAGGGGGGAGGGTGATTGCATCATTATGTACCTCATTCAAGGTGAATTATTGTAAATATATTACCTAAAGTCTTATCTAGCTACTTGCTTTGCCCCTGGACGTAGTTTCTGGGACAGTGTAAAACAGAAGGCAAACAGCTGAATGGTCACAGCATGTTTTCAGGATGTTGTTTGCTTAAGAGGTCTCTGTATTTTTCCTCTGAGAAAACCAATACATTAACTTTTATAAGTGTTGTGTTTTGTCCCTCTGAAATAAAAGCTGCATCAGAAATGGAGGTTTGTAGTCTCTGTTTTATCGTTGCTGTGTGATGAGCAGCTGCAAGGTCAAGTCATACACTGAGCTGTTTCTGTACAAGCCCTCCTCATCGTCTTTACTAACTGGGTGTGGGTTTTTTGTCTTTTTCCAAATCTGTAAACATTTGTGAAAGAAAACAACTCATTTCATGTTTTCCTGAAGAAAAAGGGCAGTTATACAGGGAATTGCCTTTATTGTAGAGAATTAGTGATAAATACTGTGTACTTCTTCACATACCACACAGATCTAGCTCCCAGTTATCCTGTAGTAGTTTAGATTATCGCAGTTTTATCAGCAGGACCGTTAATGGTTTCTTCTGTGTCGCATTTCCCTGGCTCATATCCTTACAGTAAGAATGGGGATGTTTTGAATGTAACATGAAATGAAGCATCTTCAGCGTGCTCTTTTCTGCCTATAAACATGAATTGTTTCCTGGGCAGAGTAAAAAGCCAGGTTTCCTGTAGATTTGTATCCAAAGCGTGGTTCCCCCTCTTCCCTGTTTTCCTCCCGATACGGTATCCAGCTGCCATTTCACCTCAAAAATGCAAATATGCATCTCCTGACGGTGCAGGTGGTATCTTTCCTGTTTGCTGTCTGGTGTTGCTAGTTGGCGTTTAATGGTACAAGTGAATTTTCCAATGTGCTGTATAATTTTGCTGCAATAATTCCTGCACCTCCAGATCTGACTTTGTCTGGAATGGTGCACATACATATTTGTGTATCTTTGACGATGTTCACTGGATAATGTAATTTTCTTGAATAGGATGGAGGGAAATTTTCACGAAGTAGAAATAGTGTATCTAACCTTGTTAGAATCACCTGGAACCAAAATATTTGGATAGGTTATTTGACATCTTCTGGGGAAGCAGCAGCCTGGCTATGTGCAATGAAGTATTAGCAATAAAGGAAGTAAAGGACACTTGTTTAGAGCAGGGGAGTTAGTTTTCTCATAGAACAGAGAGTAGGAGGGAGAAAGCTGCTCCTAGCTTGTGCAAAGCAGCAAGGGCTCATATCATAAAACCAACAGTCATGAGGATGTGGGCAATTAATGAGGGGAAAAATAAAAAGAAAAAAAAGTAATTTTCTTTACTCTTTCTCCTTCATGAGTGAAATCATTGACCACTGTCCTAAGAAAAGCTGTTTTAATTATTCTTATCTGAATATAAAATTAGTTTGATGTTACTCTTCAGTAGTGGTTGAAATAAAGGAAGATTTCTGTGACCAGAGTCACAAGTAGTATATTTTTGTCTGATATGCAAAGCTGGAAAACATTTCTAACGTGTCTTGCTAAAAAGGAGGAGCATTAAAAGTGAGAGTTCAAGAAATAAAACTAGTCACAGAGAAGCAGTCAATGAAACTCTGAATTTAGGCTGTTGTCCTAGAATGCAAGCACTCTGACTTCAAATTTAGGCCTCGTTTGTCCCTTGATGGTAGAGGAAGTTAAAATCATTCCACTCTGGCTAGTGGGATGTTTTCCAGAGCACAGATGTCTTTAAAGCTGATGGACCCTCAGTAAATGCCAGACAAAATGTGCGATAAGGTTAAACATATATACTGAAATGCTAAATTTACAATACTAGACTAAAATAATGAGCATAAATGTATACCTAGTACTCTGGAAGGAGCACTGAGAATACTAAGTGTGTACAACGGGTTACTTGAGGAGAATATTGAGCTCACTCCATTAAATAAATGACCTCTGTTAGTGGAAAGCAGAAACCATGCCTGCCATAATGTTCTCTTATTCTCTTAGCTTTCAGGGCTCCCTAAACCACAGAGTCGAGGAAGATGATTCCTGGGAGGCTTTTGGAAAGCACATCAGAGTAGCAGCAATTCTCTCTGGAGCCGTGCCTCAATGTGTGAGTGCAATGGTATCTTCTAGGATATATCTGCCAGCTGTGCCTTGTTTTTACGGGCAAGTGACAACAGTAAAGGTGATGGCTTGGTTTCTTGGAGTGATCCACAGGATTGTAATCTTACAGGATTTGCTGGTAGGGACTACTCACCGGGCCAAAGATCAGCTTAAAGATGCAAGGCTGCTGTTTGTGCAGCTTGACATGTCTCTGACAGATCAAAATGTTGGCCTTCCCTTGGTCAGTTCACCTTCCCTGCAGCCCTGTGCAGGAGAGTGACACCCCTCCTTTTTGTGTCCCACAATCTTTATTTTTTTCCTGTCTTTTCTTCATGAGTTATGTATTCATCAGTTGGTTAATGTAGTGTGTATTTGGATAAGTGAGCCTGCTACTAAAGGTATTGATTGTTTCCTGAACAAGTAAGTAATGGGATCGTGTTTCTAGCTAACTGGTTTTTAATAGCCAGTTCTCTATCTGAATTAGTTGTGATGGAAAATGGATTCATTCACATGAGCTTACTTTTTTGCACAACTTACTTATTTTCTCCTGCCTCTCCAAGTTAGCTCTTTTATCTTTTTCCATTAATTAGAGTTGCTGGAAGGGCAGTAATAAACACACTTTCCTTTCCTTCATGTTCACATCCTGAGCAGTGCAGAAATACCCCGTTGCGTTTCATAAGCATCCAAAATATTTGTGGAAATCTAGCTCAACAGTTTTCTAAAAATTATGTACATCTGGATTTCCTCTAATTCCATGAATTTGGCTTGCATCCATACAGGGAGTCAGTGTGCGAGGTAGCCAGTATGGCCTGCCTAGGGTAGCGGGATTGAAAAGATAACCAGAACTGAGATAGAAGCAAACAGGTTTTCATCTGACTGGAGCAGTGAAAGACCTTGCAGCCACCACCCCGACATGTGCACATGCTGGATGCTCTTTGTTATTGTCTAAAACACAAATGTGAATAAATAATTCCCTGGTACTTCGTCAAGATATCAACAATAATTTCCTGTAGCACGGCTGACTTTCTGGGACTGCACAGTCTCCAAATCCCTGGCCTTTAAAAAAAAAAGACAAAAAAAAAGCAGCTGCAGAAGTACAACTTTGGGTCCAGAACTGCCTAGCTAAGGGTGGTGCCTGGCTGTTCTCCCTCAGGACAGGGTTTGATGGGGAACATTATGAACCCTCCCTCTATCCTCTGTATCTGTATAAAGGCCAAACAATAATAGTAATACTAATATTGCTGTGCTGTAACTTCTGTGCATATCTGTATGCTTGTCTCTGGTTATACCAAATACTTTGTCTGTGATTAATAGCATTCCTTGCAGAGAAACTTTTACAAATCTCAGTCTCATTCTTGATTTGATTGTTATACTGATAAATATAGACATAAAAAAATCCAGTGTGAACACTGTTGGTTTTTTTTTCTTTTTCCCAGTATGTGTTTATTATTCATGAATGTATTGCGACATCCAAAAATGTAATAAGTGACTCACAGAATGAGAAGAGGAAAAATATAGTAATAGCTTTTTAATGAGGATTCCTCAGTGGACTACAGAGTGTCCCAGTTAAGAAACCATCCTTTGAATGTATAAAACCCACCTAGTCCTTGCTTTTATGTTCCTTCTGTGTGTATTTGCAACATAGTTTCACTTGGTATATATTTCTATTCATTCATTTGCCCGATTTTTTTTTTTCTGTCTTATATCAGAGATGACAGAATTCCAACATTAAAAACAAAACAAAAAACGCAGAACAATATGTTTACAAATAGTTCTGGAATTTTGGGGGTTTTTTGTGTGTTAGAAAGGAAAAGAGCAAAGGCTAAGTTTACTCTTACTGGCATAGTAACATCTCTAATTCTTTTAGATTGAGCTTGTATTCTTAAAAAATATCCTTGCAAGAACTCCAGAGCAAATATAACCATCCCATTAAAGCAACAGAGCTCTGAAGGAGTGCAATAGGAGGGAATCTGAAGCTCACAGAGTCACAGAATGGTGGGGGTTGGAAGGGACCTCAGGAGATCATCTAGTCCAACCCCCATGCCAAAGCAGGTTCCCTACAGCAGGTTGCACAGGAAAGTGTCCAGGCAGGTTTTGAACATCTCCAGAGATGGAGACTCCACAACCTCTCTGGGCAGCCTGTTCCAGTGCTCTGTCACCCTCATAACAAACAAGTTTTTCCTTAAGTTTGTCTGGAACTTTTGGTGTTCCAGTTTTTGCCCATTGACCCTTGTCCTGTCACTGGGCACCACCGAAAAGAGCCCGGCCCCATCTATTTGCCCCCCCGCACTTCAGATATTTATAGACATTGATCAGATCCCCTCTCAGCCTTCTCTTCTCCAGGCTGAAGAGTCCCAGCTCTCTCAGCCTCTCCTCGTAAGGCAGATGCTCCAGGCCCCTCATCATCTTTGTGTCCCTCCGCTGGACTCTCTCCAGAAGTTTCCTGTCCCTCTTGAACTGAGGAGCCCAGAACTGGATGCAGTATTCCAGATGTGGCCTCACCAGGGCCTTGTGGGATGATGTCCAGCGCTGACCTACTTTAAGAATCAACATTGACTTTCTTTCTGGAAAGATTGTTTCTTATTCTTGGAAAAATCTAACCTTTTCATTCATATGCATGCTTTTTAATTTTAACAGTGTTTGTCAGTTTCACTTCATGCCTACTATCCCCTCACCTTTGTGTCTTTCTTGTGCAATAGATGGAAACCCATATTTGCTGAAAAGCTTTGTTTTGAGTGCAAATCCGTAGAAATAGGTGGGTGACCGAATACTTGTCTTTCAAACCAGCTGTACACCCAGGTGATCATTTCCTTTGGAAAGCTGTGGATCTAGTGTAATCTTAGTGCAGTTGGGATTGTATAGCTGTGTATGATATGAAAGTATGTATTTAAAGAATTTTCAGGGCTGGTACATATTCTGTGTGAGAATTTGGGATAAAAACAGCATATTGCTATGCCCTTGCTGGTTCTCTTGGGATATCCAGTAATTATTACCATACAAAAACGAGGCCACTTTGGCTTTGTCTGTTGCAAATATGTTGTAGTGAGGTGTTCTGTACATAAAATAGCATTACTGTTACAGTGCATAGCTATAATTGGGCATTAATTAGAACTTACACTGTCTTATGCCTTGTTGCAGAAACTGTTTCTGTCTTTGCAAGCAGTAAGCTTTTCTAGATTTAAAAAAAAAAAAAAAGAAAAGGTTCCAGATAGAATTACCCATTTGTTGGTATAAAATACATTCTTAGCCCATTTATTTCCCAGTCTTTCCATTAGTTGCCTTATTTGTTGTAGGGCCCATGCTGGAACGGGGTCTAGAGATGGTATTTAAAGGTATAAGGGATGTTGGATCAATTTAGTGATCCCAAATGAAAGACTGGGAAGCAGCAATTTGTAAGAGTTGGATTTTGGGATGCAGGAGCCTTAACTACCTGCCCGAATGTGGTTAGTGACAGCATTAGGTGAGGCATGATGATTTCTCCTGTCAGTCACCTGAGAAAACCAGGTAATGTTGCATGTGATTTACAAACATTTGCAGATAGTATTTTAATTTTCTTTGAGATTTTTTGGTGTCTGAAGCGTGCTGAGAGAAGGTAGCGGCTATAAATTTGTCCTGTCATTATTTTGATTTCTTTGTGTGACTGCCTCAGAACTGTGGGTTTACAAGTGTGACTTCTGTCCCACCTACTGGCAGGTGTATTTATAGGATGTTAAATTACTTTCAACGCACTTTCCAAAACAAATGGGCCAAGTAGCATGTGCAGGGAAGGTGGGACAGAGCTCGCTCAGGTCTGAGAGCGTGGGTTAAGCGGCATCTTTGTCCCTTCTCTCTACCTACAGCATCCCCCAGGTAACATGCCTCAAGCTTTTCTTTTCAGCTACTGTGCAATCATGCGAGTCTTGGAGTGAAAATTTACCTTAGTCCTGGGCCAGTCTAGGAGTTCATTACCACTCACAGAGGGAGGTCCTGTGTCCTTTGCTGGCAGTGCTCATCACATCCTTTCTGAGCTGATGATTTAAGGGCTGCCAACACTTCCCACACTCCCCAGACAGCTTTCTGCCACATTAATGTGTTTCATGGGAT
>NW_010311831.1:12407-16669 GCF_000700745.2 Antrostomus carolinensis
GCAAGGAGAGGATGGGGAGAGAAAAGTGTGGTCAGGGTTGTCAGAGAGAAGCTGGGGCCTGCAGCTTCTGGCTGAGAGTAGATCAGAGATTATCCTGTGTCACAGCTATTTTTACTACCTGGATTTTTGCAATTCTTGCCCTCCGAAGCCTGCTTGTCAGTAGAAGGGAGGATATAACCACATTTTAAAGCATTCTCAGGAACACTGAGAAGCATACTTCTCGGCAGAGGCAAACCTGTAACAAAAGGAGGAAGGAAGGAACTTAAAAGAGCAAGGAAAAGTGACTATATGAGTAGATTTTCCTAGAGACTTGTAATCTCTGGGATGTGACCTAGGAATACCTTAGACATGATCCAAGAAGAGTTTGTGCAAGGCTGCACCAGGTCAGGGGTTTGTAGCTGTGTGGGATGTTGCTGTGCTGCTGGCAAAGGCAGCCACCTTGCCAAATCTGCCTTCACTAGGAAACACTGGAGGCAAACTTGGAAGTGTAAAATGGATGAGGTTAAAACTGCCTGGTGCTCAGTTGTGAATCCATTTTATTTCAAACTCCTCTCTCACCCCTTCTGCTACCAAGGCATAATTTCTGGAGGCTTGGGAGTTTCCTGACCACAGACTTGTGAAAGACTCTCTTGTGTATTTTGAAAGAAGATGACATTTACTATCTGAAGGATTCCAGTTAAACACAGGACAGCTGAGATACCTTCCCTCCTAGCTTTTGAAAAGAACAGTGGCCTGTTCATATGTGCTTTCTTTACTACCACCTTTCCTTTCCTGCAATTCAACTAAAGTTCAGAAGTCCAGCACAATGAAAAAGGAGATGGTTTTCTCTTAAATTCATTGTGCTCTACTTTCAGCCTGTATTCAGCGTGCACTAGAACATCACTGAACCATAGGTTTAAATTGCAAATTAAGAACTGACAGATGCATGGGCAGCACTCCAGGTACCAAAACACTGAGTTCCACATTCTCCTTTGAGATGCTTTTTTACCAAAATCTCTAAAAATGCAAGGGGTTTGTAGATGGCAAACAATCCTCTTAAAAATACTGGAAGTATATGGGCCGAATTTGTGACTAAGTTGTTAAATAAGACAGTGATGAGAACTTTTCTATATCTAATGTCCTGTAGCAGAGACTCCTTCCTTTGAGGATAGGAGTAAGTTACCTTACAATCTCCTGATGCAATTTCTCCATGCATAAATTTTTAGGTTAATATGCAACTGGCAGTGTTAGAAACCCACAATAGTTTCAGTCTGTGTTTTATGTGGCACCTACCACAGCAGGAGGTGCCAGTCCATGAATCTAAAGTACTGGGGCAATAACACTATGATAGATATATATTATATTAAAATGTTGTAGCAGTGCTGCTATTGTTTCTTGGTGTTGTATGTATACATGGAGAAAGGATGGTGCAGGAGTTTGGGTGCTAACTCAAGACTTGGGTGAAGACTAGTTCAAGTATTTTCCTTCCATACACATATGTGTGATCTTGGGCATGTCCCTTGCTCGTGTTCTTCCCAGCCACGCTTGTTAACGCGATTATTAGGATTTCCTTCCTACAGGGATGCTTGAGATTAAATATGTTGCGAAGTTTGAGATACCGGGATCCTACAAAAACAAATACAAAACGGAAATTCCTTAAATCAGATTTTTATCCAGTCTTGAGCCAGAGTTTAATGTGGCCCTGAGCCTGTATGCGTTGACGTTATGAGCGTGGGCTGAGAGCAGGGTAGTGAGATCTGCTCTTCCAATAGTGGAGAGGAGTTACAGCATCTCAAGCTGCTTTAGGAATGGCACCATGGGGCCCCACACAAATGGGGGCTTGCTAGGCTTCTCATATGGTGACTTTGTGTATAATAGTAGGAAAATACAAAACAAAAAGCTTTTAAATCTTAAGTTTCTGCTCCCTTTCCTTCATCAAAATAATATTTTCTCCACCCCAATCCCCATCCAAAACCAAAAGCTGAACAGAGTAACAAACCTCCCTTTCAGCTTGTTTTTGTGAGACTAAAATGTATCTGTCTTTCAGGTAGGGCAACATACCTCCGGTCTGTCCTCACATAGCTTCTGAGCCCCGCACCATCCCTTATGCAGGCAGGCTGCTGTGGTCCCCTCCTGAGGAACTATCCCGTCCCATCCCATCCCAGACCTGTAGCTTCCAAAACCAGTTGAGAAGGAGGGACAGCGATTACCAAATGAGGGAGTGAGAAGAGAAGCGGCTTCCTCGGGATCACATGTGAGGCTGGCAAAAGTGGGAGCCACATCCAGGTCTCTGCCCCCCCAGCCGGTGTGTGTGGCCTGCTCAGCTGTGCTGCTCCCCTTGGGGTGTTAATAGGCACACATTTCTCTGGGAGCCAGGGGCAATGGCTGAGTGAAAATTGTATTGTGCTTTATATAATAATTTATGCAGCCTTAACTTTTCCACTGGTGGGTTCCACCCTCTGCCATGCTGTGCGGCTGCACAAATATTTGCGCTGGGAAACGGTGCGGGGAGTAGCTGGGTGCGAGGAGTACGCAGCTGTGACAGAGAGGAGGGCTGAAACTGTTTAAATTGGCTTAAGCCATGCTGCCGGTCAGTGTCTAGCTATGTCTTTTGGGCAAACGATGATCTAAGTTTCATAGAGATACTCTCCCAGCAATGGGCAAAGTCACTTCTTTAAGCCAAAATTATTATTAGCCAGAAACCTGATACAGTTCCAAGGAGGAACATCCACCTGCATTCTCTCTCGCTGAATATGTTTACATTTCACATACGCTTTAAAAAAAAATACTGCTTCCAGATTTAGCTTAGAAACGGTGAAATGTTTGCATAGTTTATGCTCATACATCACTACGAAATGATTTTTCAATTTAGTTGATTGCCTGGATAAGACTGTGTTGGTTTTTTCCCCCCTGTAAAACATAACTATTAGACTTTCTTTAATAATTAAAATGGCACTCTCCCTGTGCCAATGTTACCGTTTCCTTGTAACTGCTGTGCACCTGGGTCAGATTTCTCCCCTTAATGCCCCATGATTTCCAAAGGGTTTTGCAGCACAAGAAACAAATGCTTTTAGATGTAAGATTGGATTAGAATTAAGTTGTTGGAGAGAGGGGAAAATACATCTGTTGTTAGAAGTGGAAAATATATAGTGACTAAAATCACGTTGTGGTGTTTCCTCCACGTAGTCTTTTTTCAACCGAGAAATACAAATGAAGACATATTTTGATAAAGAGCTGTAGCAAAGCTACTTTAGTAGTGACTTAGTTGATACGTTTACTCAGTAAGTCATAAAAAACATGCTGCTGCTGCTTCTTTTCTTCAGATCTTCTACTAAAACAGGCTGCAAAATAAAATTATAAAATACATCTAATAAAGTCATACCTGGATAACTGCTCTTCAAACAAAAACTGGGAGCCAAATTTTCCTTTGAGTGCCATGCAGGTATTATAGGGACTGAATTACTTGGAAGTAAAACCAAATATTTCTTCTTAGTTATTAAACATAAGCAGTAGGAGATACTATTGTCCGTAAAACAACGAGTTTTGCTCAGTGAACCACTTGTGGGGACAGCTGTTTAATTATTACTGGAGGGGGTTAATGACAACTGCACTTAATCATATTTGGAATTATTTCAGTGTGTTTGCTAGAAGTCGCTTCATGTTTTTACTCACGTCTTCCCTGCTCATTGCAAGGTCATCTCAGCTGCTTTTGTTCTTGCTATGCCTCCCAGCTCCTTGACCTGCCGTGACACCCTCTGGTTGTCTGCACTGGCCTGGGTCCTTGTGCCGTGCCGTGCCATGCCTTCCCTTCGGGCCAGCCGTCCACTCACCCTTCCCACTACAACAAGGCGGCAGTAATTCTGTCCTCGCCCTCCACAACGTGTTTTTGAGACTCAATTTCTGTCGGGCCTTTTGGTGCATTGCCCGGTGCGTTCTCAGCCCACCCGAAGCGCTTGCGTTGCCTTTGTCTGGGCGCTGGGCAGCTTTCGGCGCGTCGTTTATTAGGCACAACGGCTGGTTTGAAGAACGTCAGGAGAATATCTGAGGTTTATTGGGGGTGGTTGAAACCCCTGGCTTTGGAGTTAGATGCGTGTCAGGGCTTCACTGAGCACTGTGCACAGGCTGCGTTTCCCTCAGCGATTCGGACTCTCCAGGATTTATCTTTTTTTCTGGGGTTAACCAGTGTAGCGTGAGCAAGGCGGCGTGTGTAGAAAATACCAGATGTTCCACAGAAACATGTTTATTTATTTATGACTCTTGAAGAGGACCAAGAGGGATGTTAG
>NW_010311832.1:0-4610 GCF_000700745.2 Antrostomus carolinensis
ATATTATTAAAAATATTAATTAATATTATTAAAATATTAATTATGAAGTGGAGGAGAATTAAGGACAGGAGTGCTCTACTCAAGCTTGAGCCTACTACTACACCATCTTGGGAGGACATTAGAAGAAGACACCTCTCCACTGCTATGAGCTGGTAAAGCCAAGAGTACAGCTGTAGCATCTACAACTCAGCTCACACTGAATTTTTTCTCTTTAGAAGAAAACTTCTTTATTTATAAAGCAACAATGATGGTGAAACTCTGCTTGGTACCAACATCATCACCTTCTCCAGCTGAAATAACGCTGGAAGCCAACATCTAGGTGTGTTATCCACCAGAAGGGCAACACCTCCAGTTTGAGTTCTCTCAAGCGTGTGTATTTGAGATAAAAATATAGAGAAATAAAATATCATCCCTCTCTCAGGCTTTTTCCTCTCCAGTAGACACCAGGGGAGATCATTCTGCCTCCCTTTCCTCCAAGAATGGCAGGTGATACAGTGCTAAAAGCCTTTCTAAGTGGTTTTTGTAGTCATCTCCTGCTTCTTCCTTATCTCCAAGGCCATGACCCTGTCATGGAAGGAAATTAGATTTGTTTGACATGATTTGTTCCTTAAAAAAAACCCCAAACCCTAAAAACCACCAGTGATGTCTGTCTCTTTGTTTTTCTCCTAAGTGTTTGGTAAAATACTATCACCCTGATGGTGCTCACAACATCCTTATCAAACAGCCAGAGGTTCTGAGGTCAGAAGACATCAAAAAGCCTTGGACAACCCAGAGGATTCTTGACCCAAGAGTTGTGATTAATAATCCAATTTTCCCAGCTGATGCAGAGAGTCACCAGCAGTTGCTGTCACTCCTGAGCAGAAAATGTAGTGACTTATTGAATAAAACCAACTTATTTTAAAATAAAAGGCAGCATGGTCAATACTGAAGAACTTTGATACATCAACTGTTCCCCATGGTTGCTCCAGAGCCACAAACCTGCCATTTTTGTGCAAAAAAATGATCCAGAATCTTTCAAAAGATTAAAAAGTTGATTTTTGTTAAATCAAAATTCATCTCACTGAACTGAATATTTGGTATCTTCTGGATTCCAGCTGGAATTCCCCTTTGAACAGCACTAGTGGCAATGATGGATGAGTTCTTCTTGTTAGTCAACACTTTCATGATTGTAGACCTCCCTGCAGCTCTTCACCTTGTCAGCCAGGAGATATTACCTCCCACTGGAGAGAGTGTCATCAAAGCTATAGGGAGAGCTGCTGTTCCTCCATGAGGAACACCCTCAAAGAACAAGGGTTGAAAAATTCAGCATTATGTCTCTCACCTCTGAAGCTCATGAAGGTCTTGCTCTCCAGTCATGTTCAACATCCATCTGCATGAAGCTTGGATCAAACCAGCCAATTAAAACCTTGTTAAAGAGGCCAAAACTTGGACAGGATGATGTTCTGATGATGATGTTGGGTGAAGGTACAAAATGGCAGTTGGTCAATTGAGTCCCAGGACCATCCTTTGTTTTCTGGTTGCTTACAAGCTCTCATCTGAAAATCATAGAATCATAGAATCCCAGACTGGTTTGGGTTGGAAGGGACCTTCAAGTTCATCCAGTTCCAACCCCCCTGCCAGCAGCAGGGACACCTTCCACTAGACCAGGTTGCTCAAAGCCTCATCCAACCTGGCCGAGAACACTTCCAGGGAGGAGCAGCCACAGCTTGTCTGGCCAACGTGGGACACTGTCTCACCATATGGATCAGTCTCACCACTTCTCCAGCACCATTTTTAAGCGCTGTTGCTGTCTTCCAGACAGCTAAGGCATAGACAGGGAGAAGAAAGGACAAAGGACTTTCCCAAGGTCATCTCTGAAGTGACTGACAGAGCTGAAAATAGGACCCAAGAGTCTTAATTACCAACTCTCTGTTCCAAATAGCAATCAAGAATAATTACACAGCAAAAGCTCTTCCACATGGGAACTGTCCTACCAGAGGGTTAATTCCACCCTTAGCTTCTTACTCTGAGCTGACACGTGATGGTACAAGGAGAACATTAACCTTTCACCCTTCAAGATGATGTTTGAGGAGGTGTTAGCTTGGAAAACAAAAGCAAGAAGCAAAGAAGAAGAACCCAGCAGTTGTAATTGGCACTTGGAGAGGAAAAAGTCAGGTCTGGTGGGACTATTTCAGGTGAACATGGCCTGATAGGGCACCTGGAGAGGAAAAAGTCAGGTCTGGTGGGACTATTTCAGGTGAACACGGCCTGATAGGGCTGTGGGATGATGCTCGTGGACCATCTTCTTCACAGCACTGCACAGAAGTCCCTGATTCCAGCATATTTTCAGCCAAAGGCCTCAGGGGTTGGTTTTCTCATTGCTGACAGACCTTAATGTATTATTTTCAGGCTTTCAATAGAGTAAAGATCCAAGAAGATCTTTTCCCCCATAATTTATAGTTCATATTCCTATTAAAACCAATTTTTACTAATTTGTAATCAATTTTTTTCCCCCCAGAAAGACATCACAATCAAGTCCAAAAGCTTCTTACCTACATCAAGAGTATCTTGGCTCGGAAATTGTGCTTCAAATATCTCGTGAATATCAGATGTATCACTTGGGGGGGGTTGTACCAACTAAAAAAAAATGGGTTTTGGGTTTTTTTTTTGGCCAATTAAGCACCAATTAACAGGTTGTAATTGTTTTGAAGGCTGGAGATGCTCTATCACTGGTTTGAGATGTACCACGCGTTGCCTGGACCACTGGTTATATATTAAAGATGAGATTTCTCAGGTAATACCAGATCCTACCATGAGTTGTGTAAGAACAAACACCTGAAGACACTTTAAAACCTTCAGGGATTTCTTTGTCAGACTGAATTTTTATTGCTTATTTATTTTATAATCACATCGTAGACCCCACGGGGAAGAACAATTTAGCTGCATCTACCAAATTGCAGGACCTGGGGCTTGATGTTCCTCTGCTCAACTTTCCATGTTTCTTGTTCTTTCTATTTTATCTTTAACCTTCTCTGTGTTGTTTTTTTTTTTTCCTCTCTCAATTACAATTAATTCACTGAGCTCATTTTCCTGGGATTTATTTTCTTCCCTCTGGGTTTCAGGAGACCTGTTGTCCTCTGAGCCTTTTGTTCTCCGAGTCTCACGCGTCTTCTTCTAATTTAGATAATTTCTCATGCTTGGCTGAGAAATTGCCTGGTCATGTACAATATCTCCTCGGAGCAAGCTCGGAGGAAAATTTCAATGGGCATTTTGGTTTTTATTAAAACAATCTAATTTAATTTAATAAGTGAACATAGGCAGAGCTAACACTGTTCTTCTAACTCGTAGTTGTTGGATGAACACTTTGGATTTTGTCTTTCTTTTGCCTGGCAGTCTTTCCTTCTACTCACAGGTATCCATCATAGAATGGTGGGGTTGGAAGGGACCTCTGGAGATCATCTAGTCCAACCCCCCTGCCAAAGCAGGTTGCCTACACCAGGTTGCACAGGAAAGTGTCCAGGTTGGTTTTGAACATCTCCAGAGATGGAGACTCCACAGCCATTCTGAGCAGCCTGTCCCAGTGCTCTGCTACACCAAGGGGCAGGATGAGGTGACTCCCACACCTGCCAAGGTATAACCTAAGTTTTGGCGGTGACTAAAACTGTTGGAAAAAATGCAACCAACCAATCTGAAACCTTAAGCACCAAAAATGGCAACCCTAAAGCTTCAGGTGGACTCGTCATCTCCAGCACAGCTCCAAGACCTCCAGCTGCTGAATTACCAACTGACACCACTTGCAGCAATGAATTCTCAGGTGTGGGCGAGAGACACCAAGACTTTTTTTTAATAAAACCTTCAAATCTCTGTGGCCTCCCCTGGACTCTCTCCAGAAGATCCCTGTCCCTCTGGAACTGGGGAGCCCAGAACTGGACACAACACTCCAGATGTGGCCTCACCAGGGCAGAGGGGGAGGAGAACCTCCCTTGAGCAGTCAAGCAGTTGCTTGAATAACACTTGAAACATTGTCTGACTATATTTCCTAAAATACGAGGACGCTGAGCAATGAAATGACTCATAACTTTGCATTTCTCTGTTCTCATCCATCTATATGACTTCAGAGTTTAACAGTTCAGCTGGATTAGTGTATGAAAAGAGGTGTCCTGGTTTGAGCTGGGCCAGAGCTGGTTCTGTTCAGCAGCTGGAACAGCGCTGGGGTTTGGGTTCAGATGGGATTTGGTAGGAGAAGAACGTTGATCACACACCGATGTTTTCAGTTGTCACTGGAAGTTGAAGGACTTTGTGTTTTGCTGGTCTGGGAGGGGTGAGGAATATTGCCATGGATCAGCTCCATGGGCACTGGGCTCTGCCAAGGGGCTGTTCCATCTCCTGTCCCCCATGGGCAGGAGATCCATGAGGGGCTCTTCCAACTGGGTGGGAGTGTTGATCTGCTGGAGGGTGGGGAGGCTCTGCAGAGGGATGTGGCCAGGCTGGATCCATGGGCCAGGACCAACTGTCTGAGGTTCAACAAGGCCAAGTGTCGGGTCCTGCCCTTGGGTCACAACAACCCCCAGCGGCGCCACAGGCTGAGGGGAGACCTTGTGGCTCTGTGCAAGTCCCTTGGACAGAGGGGG
>NW_010311832.1:4636-6703 GCF_000700745.2 Antrostomus carolinensis
GCCCAGGTGGCCAAGAAGGCCAAGGGCATCGTGGCCTGGATCAGCACCAGTGTGGCCACTTGCTTTCCCTTTTCTTTTCCCCTTTTGTTTCACCTTGAAACACCAATTTTCACTTAGAAAACTAAGGCAGCCCACAGCCAACGTTGATGGTTTGTGAAGAAATAGGGGTTGGGTGGTTTTTTTTTTTGGTTCTAAATGCAGAGTAATAAATAGAGGACTATAAAATATGATAAAAAACTACAGAAATGATGATTTCTTTTTTAGCTTCTTCTATTTTCTATTGTTCCTGCAAGGAACTTTAATACAGATTAATTCCCAGTGCTGCCACGCAGAAGGAAAGTCAATCAGGGCAGCAGATAAAGATGTTACCATTAATATTAACAGTCCAGAACTATGAGCTCCCACTGCCTCAGAGATCTCCAGTGCCCGAGCTGGATTGCCTCCCACTCCATTCCCTTAAAGATTTCTCCTTCAATGTCCTTTCTACTTTCTCCGTTTCGATGGCAAAACATCTACCAAGGAGCATCAATTGACCCAAGAAGTTGGAGAAAGGAATGGAAAACAAAGGTGGCCACAGTAGAGCTCAGCAAGATATTATAACCATCCATTAATTATAGAATTAGAGAACTGTTTTGGTTGGAAAACACTTTTAAGATGATCAAGTCCAACCAAAAACCCAACATTGCCAAGTCTACCACTAAACCATGTCCCTGAGCACCACATCTACCCATCCTTTAAATCCCTCCAGGGATGGGGACTCCACCACTGCCCTGGGCAACCCCTTCCAATGCCTCAGAACCCTTGCAGCAAAGAAATTCTTCCTCACATCCCATCTCAACTGCCCTGGCCACAACTGGAGCCCATTTCCTCTTGTCCTGTCCCTTGGGCCTTGGTTGAACAGACCCACCCCCACCTCTCTCCACCCTCCTCCAAGGGACTTGCACAGAGCCACAAGGTCTCCCCTCAGCCTCCTTTTCTCCAGGCTCAACAAAATGTCTCAGTTCATTTCTGTTCTTTGTGTGATGAGACCCAGCAGATCTCAACCTCAGGAAAGCC
Organism: Antrostomus carolinensis; assembly: GCF_000700745.2. Lineage (NCBI taxonomy): Eukaryota > Metazoa > Chordata > Aves > Caprimulgiformes > Caprimulgidae > Antrostomus > Antrostomus carolinensis. Next base: position 5,693 of record NW_010311832.1, read on the forward strand.
TCCCAGATAATCCTGGTGCTTACAAGCTGATGTCTATGGAGACTTCTTGCTCAAAGTAACCTCCAAGGAGTGGAATTATATTTATTGAAAAGATTTTGCTACTCCAGCGTACTTAAAAGCCAGGAGAATCCCATGGAGACATAACTCTGTGCAGTCCCAGCCCAACTTGGCCAGTCCCAGCTATGACCCCCAAGTTCTTGGGTTGGAGGTTGCTTTTTTATTCCAAGAATGACTTTATCTACTCCTGTAAATACCTCAGCTCCCAGAGCTTCAACTGAATCACAGAATCACAGAATATTAGGGATTGGAAGGGACCTCAAAAGATCATCCAGTCCAATCCCCCTGCCAGAGCAGGAACCTCAATGAGATCACACAGGAAGGCGTCCAGGCGGGTCTTGAATGTCTCCAGAGAAGGAGACTCCACACCCTCCCTGGGCAGCCTGTCCCAGGGCTGGTTTAAAACCAGCTGGAAATAAAAACAGAGGAAATGCTCCATGTCCAGGAGTGACTCCAGCAATGATGTTGAGTTGGATCCCACCCCAATTTTACTCCAACGTGCTCCTGTACAACTGCCATCATCGAAATCACGGCGAGGTGCTTTGCCCACGGTAGATCCGCTTCCTTTTATCACCCACGTGTCCTTTTTTTTATGAACTAGGCTGAGGGAAAAATTTTACACACACACAAAATCTTTAATTGTTCCCTCAAGGGCTACTTCCTACATTGGTCCTTGTCCAGGGAGTAATTTTGGCACCTCCTGCCAACCACCAGCAGCTCTTTTGAGTATGTTTGACTTCATTTTGTAGCCACACACTCCAATATCCTCTTGTGGAGTGGTGATGAAATTAATAGCTGGAGAAATTGTAAAGGAAAAGCCATGGGTGACCTGATAAAACTCTTAAGAGGTTGTTTGCAAATGACTCAATAAAGAAAGCAGAGTGATGACCAGATCAGATGAATCCATCAAGTGTTGGATGTTGGACCTGGGACATGGCAACACTGGTTCTACAT
>NW_010311833.1:0-28458 GCF_000700745.2 Antrostomus carolinensis
GGCGCCTCTGTAACGTCGCTCCTCTCCCGGGGGAGCTGGCGGGGCTGTTACATTGATGGTGTCCGGTTGCTTTTCCTTCGCACCATTTCCTGCTCTGGTTTTTGTTGGGTTTTTTTTTCTTCATTTCCGTCGCTTCTCCTGGACACTTCAGCAATGTCGGGTGAATATCGGACGTTTCGTTTCCGTTTGTGAGCTCATCGGCCTTTCTGGGCACAGTCAAAGCGAGGTGGCGGCGCAGCCGGCAGCGAGGTGACCACAGCTGGAGGTCAGAAGCTAACGGGTGCAGCTCCGGGTGATCCCTGTGGAGCATCTGCTGCTCTTAGTCAGCTGTGGTGCAGTCATTAGTCTTCAAATTCCTTTCAGTAGGATCCAGGGTCTGTACTCACACTTGCACCTTGTGCTCGTGGTGCTGCCCAGGAGGAGATGGAGCTGCAGGAGGTCTGGTTCGTGGGGTTTCTTGGTCTGTAGAGCGGCAGCAATTCCCAAAGTTCAGCTGACTTCTTGGAGAGGAGAGCATCGGCTGCCTGCGCGCTGAGGTGCAGGCATGCGTGGCTTTGCCTTTTATTGCCAAGCCTGTCTGGTGCGCTGAAAAGCTGTTTGCTTTATAGAAGATGGGTAGTGCCAGCTTTTTCCAAGCTTCTCCTAACCCCTACTCTGATCTGGGGTCAGGTGCAGTTCTTGGTGTTGCAGGTAGCACGAGGGTGCAGACGCTCCCAGGTGTGGAGCTGATGCTTAGTTGGGAACTGAAGTAGCAGCTTACACCAAATGTCATGTGTGAAGGAATCCTGGCCTGCCCTGAGGTCTGCGTGGAGACCTTTATGGGTACTGCCCATCTGCTGGTGAGGGTGGCACTTGCTTGTGGTTGAGCAACAAGGTTTTTCTCTGAAATAGCTATTTGTACACGGAGATCTTCACCTTGGTTATTTTAAAACCCTGTCATTGACCTGCACAGTGGGGTAAAAGTCCGTAGAAGGCTGACGGCTCTGAGTTTCAGTGTTTTTTGGAAAATGGAAGTCTGTGGTTAGTGGTTTTCCTTCTCTAAATGCACTTCTTTCTATGTGCAACCTTCCTGCAAGTAAACTTTTGGTAGGAGGAAGAAACAGGTTTGAGATCTGCACAGCTATATGACACGTTCCTTGTGCCATCCTGTGCTCACCCAGATCCTTGCCTCTTTCACACGCCTGCTCAGCTGTTTGGATTTCCAATAGCATTTATCTGTGTGACAAATGCTCTTTGTGCACCAGTTTTCATACAGTTTTTCCTAGCTTTCATGCATCTAAATTAACTAGCTCTCTCTGGGGCTTTATGGCAGTTGTAGCAGAAACTATTATAACTGTATTATAACGGTTACAAGTATTTTCTGAAAGGGCAATAGGCTGATAGCATCAACCCCTCGTCCTGAGTCTGGCGGTAGTCTGGTGTCTGCTCTGCAGTCTCTACAGGAATATTCACTCGAGTAATTCCTTCCTGGTAGTCAAATTGTTCTCTATTGAATACAGTTTGCCTTTTTTTTTCCTTTCAGTTCTGGGAAATCCAGTTAATTGTACAAATGAGTACAAGCATTATGTGCTGAGTCAGTGACACGGGGGAAATCGTAGCGTGGCTTCCTGGCCTAGCACGGTTCTCTGTGGGAACTGTTGCACCAGACCTCTCTGCCTTTCTGAATTCTCTGCTCTGAAGACTGGCATAGCTGTAACTGAGCTGTGTTCTGTGAACAGTCATCTTGCTTTCTTCTGCAGAATGTGAAGGAGCAGATGGTGATGTTATGTCTGGAGAAAACAAACTAATATGTAAGATGTCAGAGTTCAATTTTGGAACTCCACTCTCTGGGGTTACAGACTGCCTGGTATTGGCTTAACCTTCTATGCCTGAAGCCTTTCCTGTCACTTATATAATGTATGGTTGTTCTTTGTCAGGGATGCAGCAGTCCTTGTTGTCTCTGATGTAAAATGATTGCTGTATGTCACTTTATTCCTGCACGCAGATGAAGAAGTCTGGAGATGTCTAGGATGTGGGGACAGCATTGCTGCGGGTCAGCGCCTCTACAAGACCGTTAACGAAGCTTGGCATGTTTCGTGTTTCCGGTAGGTAAAATCTTAGCCCGTTAACTCTCCTCGTGTTGTACAACTGACCTGGAACCTGGTGGATAAGTACCAATATTAACAAGGAGTTCTTGCTGTCATTCCTGTGCATGACTGTTCTGCCTCTTGCAGAGCGACTGTGTGCTCTTGTTTGCGGCCGTGCTTCAGTGCTTGCAGGAGCACTGGAACTGACTCCAGCCCCAACAGCAGTCTGACACTGCCTGGCAAAGTGCTGACGCAAACGCATGCGGGAACACAGATAAAGTACCAGTGAAAGCTCTGATTTACTGGTAGAGGCAGAAGCCATGGGTTGCATATTTGTCTTCAGCTGCATTCCAAATTAGTGCCCAGGCAATTTGGATAGCCTGTTGCTTTTTCCATGTGTGGTAGGTACAAGGGAGATATTGGGGTGTTGGGAAAAACTGCTGATATGACGGGGGGAGAAATTGCCTTTTGCTTTCTCCCCTTTTCAGAGAATTAAGACATACAAACTATGAAATCTGTCAGATAACGTTGCTATTGGCAAGGATAAAAAGGGATCTCTGACTTGCTTTTCTTCCTGGTGGTAGGAGTAATGCCTCTCCTTGGTGTTTCATGAATACTTGGTCCAGTTTTCATGCTCCAGAATCACATTTCTGAAGGAGTCTATATTTTTTGAGAGGGGTTAAGTACTTGCAGCTTCTACCAGTTTCTGTGTTGGCTTGAATGTGGAGAGACTAATGTTTTGGGTACTGACAAAGCAAATGAGGGAAAAGGAAGCCAAAGTGTGGCTTTGGAGGAGTGTTTGCTCTGCCAAGATAGGCATCTACTGTCCTGGTTTAAAGAACCAAAAAATCCCAACAAAATACCCCAACTGTTGAAATGAGGATTATGGTTATTGGTGTATTAAACAAAAAAAGCCTATCATGCTGCCAAAGCAGTGCTAGCTCTGTTGACTTGGAAAATACTGTTAGTTACAATGACATGTTGATAATCATAATTACAGCTTTATATCACTACAAATCCCAGTCTTTCAGGTTTCTGTTGGTTTAAGTATTCATGTTTAGCTATATTGAGTCAGCTTGTCATAATCCTGGTTTTCTCTTCTCCCTAAAGAACTAGCATCCTGTTGTTGAGCTTCCTTAAATTCTGACAGTAGCCAAACCCAAAGCTGTGTGTGCTAGTAAGTCTGTCTTTCTTGCCTTTCAATGCATATCTCCTGGGGGTCTCGATTGGCAAATGTCTTGGTGGTTCTTGCTGTTGGGGCTGTTGAGGTGGATAACAGCCGAGCTGGAGGTAAATGTCCTTACAACACTTCACAGAGAATTTGATATCATAGTTTATATTGTATAATGGAAGTTTTGTGGAGGTTTTTTTGGTTGTTGATTTATACAAGTGAAGATGCCAACTTTTCTCCTGAGACACGCAATAACTTTTTGCATTTGCTGATGCATTTCTGTGCTTTTGGCGAGCTGTAGCGCCCAGCGAAGCTGCCACGCTGAATGAACAATTGGAACCTGCAGTAAAGGAAGCTGCCCTTCCCTTTTTCCTCGTTCCAGGCTAGGACTGTACATGAAAACAAGTTTCCAGTTTGCATGCTGTTCCCCCTTTTCTTCTGTTATCCCTAACCCATGCTGAGCAGCAGTCTTGTGCTTGATATCCCAAAGCCAAACTTTAAAAAGCCTCTAAGGGTAGGAGCCTTTGGCAGCTGGTAGCTGTGAGTTCCGGCAGCTCTTGTGGAGTGTTTTTTACAGCCTTCCTGTGGATTAGCTGACTCCCTGGCCTGGCACATAATTTCTCTAATGCTGATTGGCACTGCTCCAGGCTCGTTAGCTCTGTTTATTCTTGGTCAGGCTAGGCTGCTGATCATGCTTGGCGCTGGCAGGAGCTGACGTACATGCATGTCTCTGAGGATTTAAGTTTTTGTCACTTCCCTCCTTCCTCCAACTGCATGTACAGGAGCTTTGTCTCCGAAACCTGTATTTTCTCTGCTGTGGCTGGAGGGACAAGCAAATCCCTATTCATGTATCTTGGATATTTTAAACTGCTCTTTGGCCAGCTGATCCTTAGGCTTGAATCCCATGGGTTGGATCTGGCTGAGGAAGTTTCTTAGATGTTTATGTCACGATGTCTGTTGTGAATTAACTCTGGATGTACTTTTGTGCCTCTGAATTCTGTTGAGATAGCACACACTTTCAAAGGTCGTTGCTTGTCACTGATACACAGTTCCACTGAATTTGGAACTTACGTTGCACAGAACTTCAAACACTACACCAAGAAAGAGAGAAGTGGTAAAGGATCTTTGTCCTAAGACTGGATCACTTTTACCTAAGGGGATTATTAAAATAACTTTTTTAACCTAGAGCATGCTGTTCTTACTGCTTTCAGTCCATCTTTTTTCCATGTTACAAAATAGAAGATACTTCCTTGAATTATACCTTTGAATAAAGTATTGGTACCTGGTATTTTGATGTCCATTGTTGGTGTTTTGTACTGTGTTTCCCCCCCCCCCCAGATAAAGACTCATGAAATTAAAGACAGTTCCCTCTTTCTGTAGAGATATTGCACATTTGAATCGGAGTAGGATGGGATGAGAAGACTCAGATACAGCTGCATGGTTTAATCTTAAGGACACAGTATTTGTTAAAAATCCAGTTTTGATTATCTGAAAACCATGAATTCAGATCAGGCCTGTTGAACACATCCAGGTGGAAAATGCTTTTGGGTCCATATGAAGAAAATAATTGTAAAAGTTGGTAGGAATTCCTACTGTAGTAGGGTGCTTAAGAACTTTTTAGGAAGGAAGACAGCTGAAGTTCAGTTCCTTCCTAACTATGAAACAACAGAGGATGTATATTACTGTGGTCTATAAAATAAATCTAATTTAAGTACCCATGCAGCACAAGCTTGCTGCAGAAATCTCAAACAAAAGCCAAACCCAACACATCAGAGAAAAACTGTTCACTGTATGTCTTCAACGAAAGTTACTGAAGGTGATGGATTACTGATGATTTTACAGTTACAGATTTAAAAATATACTATTTAGTTTATACACAGACCAGTTAATTAAAAGCTGAAAAATCATCAGGAGTTTGAAGAGCAGAAAAGCTAATCTTCCTTTTTCTGGAAGAGGAAAGGAAAGCAGAAAAATTTTGAATGAATCCAGAATTTTTCATTAGTAGGTCTAAAGCACTGGAGATGATGGTGATCAGAAATTATTAATTCAGTTTTGACAAATACTTCCTTTTTGCTTAATACAACAGATTTTTATGTATATGCAATACAGCTTGACCTCAGGAAAAATTTTTATAGCTTTCTGTATTTTTTAAAAATTGTATTATGAAATAGTTTGATGCAAACTTAATAATATAAACAACTGTAAGATTAAAGTAAGCTTTTGATATCTGACTAAATAGATATTAAATATATAATGAGCAGGCATTACATTATTATATTTAAGTAATTATAAGTAGTTAGTTGTCTTTCAAGTAAAAGATATTGCCTAAAATGAAATACACTCTTGAAATAGTTAAGAAACTGTTTACACTTGTAAAAAAAAATCTACAGTAGTAAACCAGAATTTGTTTAAATCAGAATAAAAATGGCCTTATTACCCAGAGTTAAATCAATTCACCTGACAGATTGTGTAGGGTTCAGGTGCTTGCACTCTTTTTTTGAATATGTTAACTCCATTTCAGTCTCTGTTAAACTTTACTGGAGCTAGAAACTAAAACACAAGGAGTGTTGTAGCCACCAGACAGCTGTTTTCTCTAAATGAATACTTTGAAAAAATGGAAGAGCTTTGGCAGAGTGCAGAAGAACTCCTGGCTCTGTCTCCTACTGGTATTCTGAAGTGAATTTGAAACAAATTCTCCTTCTGACTGTTTCTCAGCAGTGGAACAAGGTTAAAAGCAGGTTCTTCCCAGAATCCCTCGTTGCCTGCCCGTTGTGCACTCTGTGCAGCATGACAATTGCCCATAGTTGGAAAACAGAACTGGATTAGCTATCCGTGCATCGAGGGGATGCCCTAAGCTCCAGGCTACTGAACAGAAAGAGAACCACTATGAATTTGCCAACTCTAGTGATTTGATTGTCTTACAATGACTGATTTTTCTATACTGAATGGTGTATTTTGTGTGCTATAGAAATATTTTTTGCTCAGCAAGTCTTAGTGAATCACTTTGATTCTTTTTATATTTGGGGCAGGGGAAGGCAAGCCAGGCAACTTTGTATTAAGGATGTATATAGTTAAACCTGTTCTGGGGGTTGCAGGATAAACTAGGTGACTTCTAAGGGTATTTTCTAAATCTGTTTTCTGTGGTTCTTAGGATAGCTACTAAACTTCAACTTAATGTTTGAAGCAAGTTATTTCTGTGGCTCAGGAATGATCAAGAAACTGGTCACTTAACAATCTCCCATCGCTGTAGGTTTTTTATTTCCCAAACTATGTCTACTAGCACTTAATTATCCTTAGTGTTAGAAGCTTGTCTACTATCTTCAGAAATTCCCCTTGTTGCAATGAAGATCAATTTCTCCTAGTCACGATCACAATGGACAGGGAAAACAAGCTTTTTTCCCCCTTCTGTTACCCGAGTAACCTCTTCCTATTTGAAAGCAGCAATCCTGTCTCCCATCAGGCTCTCCTAGACTGAAGAAGCCCTGGATCTAGCTTTTTCTCATAGACTGTTTTTTCTAGACTTTGGATCACTTATGTTGGTTCAATCTGATTGGCGCAGGCCTTGATTTTCTAAAAGCTGCTTCCGTCTCACAGACAACAGGACAGATCTACAGTGACAGGATATGAAGCTCAAATGTACAAATGTTGACAAATAAAGATGTAAGCAAAGGGTTGTATTAAGATGACTTTGAAATGTGGGGATGTTTGATGCTTTGAATCTTTCTTTAGCTTTTCAGCTGTGAATACAGCCAGGTTTGTACACATGGCAGCTCAGTTTGAGAGCAGGGGAAAAATCAGTAGTAACAGAGGGTAGCTGAATTATAATAGAAGCAGGAAGAGAAGAATCTCTTCTTCCTGGTCTTCTCCAGTTTCTGGCAGTTACAGAAAGCTAATGATAGGGCCTCAGAGGTGAGAGCTCTTTTCCACTAATCCTGCAGACCCCTGGGAATGTCTCACTATCAGATTTAGGGAGAAATAGTTGCTAAGTGCCTGTTTGTACACAGATACCCAAGACTTCAGGAGCTTAAAAATCCAAAGGAACAATGAACCACTTTGCACATGGAAGTGGCCACATTCTTCAGGGGAATCTATCAGCTACAGGACATCAGTGATGACCCTTTATATTTAAGGAGGAGTTGGGCATTCCAGTCTGAACTTGTTTTAGTTGACTTGCAGCTTGTCCTTTAGGGCATTGTTACAGGACATTATTATATCAAGGTACTGAGAATTACTCACACAGCCCAGTATGTGGTAGGCTTTCCACATGAGTGAGACAGGATCCTTCCCTGAGGAATTTAGCAATCTGCACAGACAAAAAAGCAGCAAGTTAGGAAGTGAGTGCATAAGCAAAGGTGTAAGTGCTGGTCTTATTACCATCTGTGTTGCATTTACAGGTCAGAAGTCACTGCTTCTAAAACCATATATAATCTATGAAGTTTAAATAGGTTTAATTTCTTTGGTTTGCTTCTCAGCCTACACATATTCAGGAGGTCTGCAGCCACTAAGCCAGTATGGTGGAGGTAAAAATTCTATCTCCATCCTAATGTAGTGCTTAGTGATGTTAGGTACCGAGAAGGCATTGCTGTGTTGGTCTGAAGTTCTGCTGCTGCTTAGAAGTAAGGTGCAGTAACGGAGATAAGCTTCACTTCACTGTTGGTTTTAGTTTACTTGAGCTGTGTGCAAGAGCTTTCCCTCAGAGGTATGTGCATATCCAAATGGTATTAGTTTCAGTAGCTGATGTCAGGAGCTGACTCTGTCTTTCAACAGCAGCAAAGCACGTGTTATGTCTAAGTGCCTTGGAAATACAATGAGGTGTTGGGATTGTACTGAAGTATTTGGAATACCTCCAAACTGCGCCCTTGCCGAAACAAAGACTTGCTGCAGACTTCTCAGGCATCAAGCAGATGCCTCTTCCCCAGCTTATACCAGTCCCACACATACTGAAGTGTCTGTCTGTGCCAGGATAAATTTGTGTATCTTAAGGGCTGGTAGATATGCTGAGCAATACATCTGTCTGTAGACATGCGATTGGGCAGCATGAACTATGTGGTAAAGAGGGTGTCCAGATGTGCAGCCTAACCCCAGCTGTTTTAATTTATTAATCACTTGAATATCACAGTAGCTATGTGGTGCATTTTTGTGGGGATAGAACTGTAATGCCTGCGACTCAATTTGCAATAAATTTCATGTCGAGGTTTTTCATTTGTTCCTATTTATTTGCTAGTTATATTTTTCAGGCTTATTTCCGGCAAAAAATACCGTACAATTCTAAACCACAGTAATCACCCCGTGTGATAGCTACCATGCTTGTCGTGGAAATGCTCTCGGTGTTTGCAAGAGAGAAGATGCTGATATCTGACTTAAGTTGGTGAAAAAGAAATTTGTTTTGGTGCATTTTGGCCCTCAGAGATGGTATCAGTAAAATTACATAGAAAAGGTCCCCCCCCCACACCTGTTTATCAGCATTTTTGAAGTACAGTCATTTGGCAGGAATTCAGATCTAGAATGTAGGAACACATTAACACCTTTTCCAGAGCCCTTTTATCAGAGCCATTGTGTTCTCAAATAGGTCATAGAGACAATAAAAAAAGCAAGGAGTAACAAGAGAATTCTGTGTACGGAAAAAGTAACTTACTGGCTACTGCTGGGGCTTGCTGCAAAAGTAAAATCATTTTGATAAGATGTTTCCTGTTTAAATAGACATTTGACTATGTGTCCTTTGGCTTTAAGGAAGTCTCAAACAAAATCCCTTCCCAGTTGCTTAGCTGTCTGGGTGGTTTTTGTTACTTTGAAGTTAGGCTTTATCTGCTGGCTTCATTCACAGACTAGCTGGCTGCTTATCACATCTGTGAATCAAACCTTCAAAGGTTTTGTCTGAAGAGTTGGGATTTATGAGGTCACGTGGAATCCCCCTTGGAAGGAGTTCAGCCCATGGCAGCAGAATTGTGGGGAAAAGCTTTTGTCTGTAGGTGATACTGGTCAGGGGAGGGGCTCTGCGATGCACTGGAGGTATGTGTGTGTTGTGGGGTGGTGCTGATAGCCACAGAAGCGTTGGACTGTGAGCCCTGGCCCGTGTTCAGCACACAACATATAGAGAATGTGGGAGACCGGAGTGCATTCCTAGACACAGACTCACCGTGTTGCTGCTTCCAGTAGAGCTGTGTGAAATGTCAGAAGGAATTAGACCCTTGCTGGAGCTGACAACCGCACTGGGCTCTGCAGCACTAGGCTTCACTGTGCTTTTACAGCCAGGCTTCGAAACTGCCCTGAATGGGTGAAAATGATTGTTGTTTTCAGAAAGATGTCTGCTTATTGAAAGTCAAAAAATAAAAATAAAATTAAAAAATAAACAAGGAAGGAAAAAAAAAAAAAGGCTGCCTGGCTTTCTGCTTACTTCAACAGCGAGCAGCAACTGTCAAATCTGCAGCCAAGACTGCCTCGTCCCAGCCCCAAGCATCCTTGAACAGTGTGCCAGCTGAGAGGAGCATCTCCAGTAAAAGCACATTTGAGTACTCTTGCTTCTGGAACATAGCATGATTTTCAGGCTGTGTTCAGGCACGCCAGGCTTTGCTGACTGTACAAAAATGGGAGGGCTCGGTGCAGCAGCATATGTTTGTTGCATTTCTGAGTGTCTTGCAAACAGCTTTAGCTGATTAGGCCACTAGAGATCATGCTTGGCTTCAGAGCAAGCAAAATGATATAACTAGATGTGCTGCAAGCAGGAGAGAGTACTCGTCTGGGCTGATTTATACCTCTCAGCTTCCTTTCAGGAAATGAAGATTAGCTTAAATGATTGCAATGATCTCTGTTAAAACAGTGTTGGAAAGAAAGTTATTTTTCCTTGGACGAAGCACTTGCCTCCTGCAAGAGGATGAACAGATTGTGGGTACTGTGAAGGCAGCATAACCCCGCTCACTGTGAGGAATTTAGGAAGGTATGTAGGAGACGTTAGTTTGATGTGTTTGGGGATGTGGCTACAGTCTTTGTCAGACTCTGCCTCCCTTGACTTCTGCATCAGAATGTGCCACTGCTGCAAAGAGCAGTTTCACGTTTATGTGCTTGGCTCTTAGTTTGGCAGAAGCTGCTATCTTTCAGCACTTATTACCACAGCCCCTCTTTGGATCAAAGCTCCACCCCTTGTGAAGAAGTAGAGCTTATTCAGCCTCTGTAGCCACACGCTGTCCTCCTGCAATGGCTCCTCCTCCCCTCCCACCCTTGGGTGGAACCAGAGAAGGGAAAACTTGACAACAGTTAGCAGGCAGCAGAGCTCGCAAGAACTATTGCAGAAGCATGTCCAACTAGCCCAGTGAGCAGTTATTCTGTCCTTCCCAAGGGTGCTGCCGCTGCTGAGTGCAGGAGAAGATGGTTATAGCTATGGGAGCCAGGAAAAATCTGAAAAGGAATGAGCAGCCGAGAGACCTGGCATTCCTTGAGCAGCTTCAAAGAGAGGTGAAGTATCTGAATCAGCGCAAGATTAAATGAGCACTGGCTGCTGCCATGTTGGCAGAACAGAGCTGTTCAGAGGCAGTTGGACAAGTTTGTGGCTGAGCCGGTTTATCCAGTGTTGAAGATGGGAAGTTACTTGTCTGCCCCAGCTTACTTCGCTCCCAAGGATCCCTTTCGGTAAGTCTTGTGCGGGATTAGCAGTGGCTCTTCACAGTGTCGTTTCCCCCCGTCATGCTATCCCTAGCAGCTAGTGTGTGAGGTGTGAAGAATGAGCTCCAGTGCCTGTGTGCAGGGAACAGCCGGCCTCAAACTGGGACCCTGTCTTGCTCCAAGGAGGAGACAGGGAAGATTCTTACTGCCAGCCTCTTTGCAGCTCTCTGGTAGGAGGGAAAGGCACCTGTGCTGAGAGGCAGCCCAGGGCAAGCAGGTTCCCTTTCAGAGCAACACTACATATGCTGCTTCACCCCATGCCCCTGTGCTTTGCTGCACTGCCAGAGGAATGAGATTACTAAGGCTGCTGCTGCTTATGTCTCTTCCAAAGCTGCTTCTGCTTGGGCATAGCACAGGGTGAGGTGAGGTGTGCTGTTGAAAGTTCAAGAAGGTGATGTAATCTGCAGTGAGGCAGTGCATAATCTTGTTTTAAAAAAGAAATCGGGTACTTTGCAGGTAACTGGGGACAAGCAGCACACTTCCCTTACATGGAAAGGATTATTCTCCGATGGTATTTTTGTTTCTATTAACAACCATTCTTGGTCCTATTGAGCGAATGAGGCTTGAGAAAGGCAATAGCTACAGAGTAAGGCTTTGGTTGCATTACATCTCCATAGTGAAAACTCTTAGTGGGGCTGAACACAGCCAGGATGGTGACTGACGCTGATGTGCTGATAGAGCGACTGGCTGGGGAAAGGCAAGGCTTGCAGTTTCATTGTCTCCCTCCTATTCCCCTCCACTCGGATTTGCTCATTATTGATCTTGTTTCTACAAACACGCTGTTGTACTCATTTGGGAGGAAGGAGCCTTTTGTTAAAACAATCTAGAACAGGAGTAAATAGTGCTGCGCAATTGCTAAGCTTCTTGAGGCGACTTTCTGAAACAGCATCTGCTTTCATAAGGAAAGTGAGCAGGAGTTCATTATTTGTCATACGTGTAGGGCATCGTGCTAAGCCACAGATACACCTTCTCCTAAGTGTGTGGAAATGGTTTTGCATAGTCAGAGCTTAAATGCTCTGTCTTCTAGTACTTAGTCTGTTTTCTAGCATCTGTTCTTCCTTGTCTAGTGTCTCTTATGTAGGCAGTGCCCAGATTTCTGCTAAGTTCAGGTGAGAAGCCTTTGGGTTAGCTATAGGCTGGGGTTATGCAGCTCTGTCTGCGTGACTGTCCTCTTCACAGCTCTGCCTGCAGAGTTGGAACCACAGCTCTTTCCAGCCTGTCTAGCGTTAACTGATCTAGCCTGACAGTGTGTGTGGGGGGTGGATTTTATTAATGAGCCCTTCTCAAAGGGATCTGTCTCCTCAGTGCCAGGGAAGTCTTTGCTTCCATGAGGGTATTGGCTTTCATTTAGATGTAAAAGAGATGCCCCATCAATTGAATCTCCATCTCGCTGAAAACCAGGCTGGTTACCTGTTGTGACCTGATCCTCCTACCACCCCCCCAAAAACCAAGTAGCCATCAAGCAGCGATTTGTGAACTCTTTCTGCACCCACTCTGCTACAGAGTGTGAGGGCTGAACACCGCACCCCAATGCTGCCTGGGGTTCTTGGAGGATGGCTATGGAAGGCAGATTAATTTATTCTTTATAACCAAGAGTGGGAAGTGAAGAATCATAATCTATGAGACTGTATAGTCAGAGCACGGCTCTGCAGCTCTAAAAATGGTGGCTGGGCAGCAAGAGGAAACACGTCAAGTATTGCTGTTACTAGTCCTCCAGGAAACTCGATTACCATGCTTTGTAATAAGAATAGCAAATCATCTAGGAGAATATTAGTGGTTTCTAATCTATAAAAGACAGGGGAGCAAGAAATCTTCCTTTCTTTTGGTTGTGGTGACTGGAAAAGATTAGCTTGCCTAATACCCCCAGAAGTAAGCGTATCCTGTCTCAGCTGATGTGAGCCCTGACAATGGCAGTGCTGCAATGCCACGCACTCTAGTAAGGAAGCAAAAGAAGGAGTGGTAACTCTTGTATCTTCTGTGATAAAATTCTGACATAGCTCATCAATGAGAGTCATGTGGAACAATCATGTGATGCTTTTATCATTTCGGTGAAGGCACTGAAACAGTTGAAACAGTCTTAAAACCATACCTGTGTGCTGTCAGTTCTCCACACCTGACAAATCTAAAGCCTTTTCTACATTACAGAATGCACAGTAAATAACAGAACGTGCTGCTGGCAGTGTGGGCCAGAAATATGTCCTCTTGCTGGCAGTGATGAACGAAGTAGCCAGTTAGTTAGACCCATTACCAGCATCCAGCCTCACTGGGGCTGGTTGCTTCGTTCCTGTTGCCTCACTGCCCTGGGTGGGGTTCTGAGCCTTAAGCTGCAAACTTGTCCTGCCCAGATTTGTTTAATTGCATAGCAAAGAACTGACTGCTTGCTGGCTCCACCTCCTCACCTTCATTTTGCTACGGGTGTGTTGCAAATTAGATACCAGTGCTTATTTCCGGATGGAAGCAAACTAATCAAAGTGCTGTAAGGCTCGAATCAAACCATGAAGAAGTAGGGGAAAAGTAAAGGGAAGACAAGTGTACGTGATTTCTGGAGCCTGCCTAAACAGAATTGCAGTAGTGTTGCTTTTGCAGAAATTGTAGATTTTCCTAGGCAGAAAAAGGAGTGGTTGAAGGTGAAATTGAAGAGGGATGAGGAAGGGCAGGTGGTGTGCTTAAAAACAAATAGATAAATAACCCACCTGCTTTGAGAGAACTTAAACAGAAAGCCAGGTCTTGGAGTCCTGGTGGAGCAGTCTCCAGTATTGCTGTCTGCATCCCAAATGCAGGTCTGGTCACAGCTCCCTGTTTGAAGATGTAATCACTCGTGGAGCACACACTGGTACAGGCACGCACGCAGAAGTTGGTTAAGTCTGAGGGATCCGATTTACCCATGCTGAGCCAGATGTTCCTGCCACAAAGTGATAGAAATCTTTGCTGTTAGTCTCCACTTGCTCTTTTCTCCCTCCCACTCACTCACTTGATCATTCAGCGTGGGGTATTTACTGCAAATGAAAGCCAGAGGCTAGTGGTTCAAGGCAAAATGCATTGCAATGCCCTCTAGGTCTGTTGCATACCAGGAGCAGGGTGTAACCATGACAGTGCCCCAGGGCTGAGGCTGTAATGATGCATGTACCATGTATAGCGATGTTAACTTACTGCTCCCCCTGCCTTGGACAAAATTGGCAGGGCCTGTTGCACGTGCTGGAGTTCTTTCCCATCACTGAGGAAGTCGGGGAGCAGGATTTGGAGCTCCTCAGCTGGGAGAACAAACACTATAAAAGCCAGATACATTAGAAAGAGCAACTTTCCTGAGGGTAGGGTACGGCACTAAATACCTCATGAGGTGTGTTTTTCCCTAAAACCATAGGCTGCTAACAAGCAGCTTCACCATGTTGCTCTGCAGTCTCTTGAGATGGAGCAAATAACTCTCTCCATGTTGGAGCATGACCAGCTTCATACATCATCACGCTCATTACAAGGTGGTGGAGTTTACAAGGAACATCTTTGGCACAAATAAGCTTTCTGGCAGCTTGTGAAAGGTGAAGCCAACAGCAGCTCTCATCTTAGAACTGGGAGCATGTAAAAAGTCCATCTCTACTGACTTCAGTGCCTTTGGTGGTGCAGAGAGGTCTGCTGTCCAGGAGGGCACATGCCCACCTAAACCCCCACCCCAGTGCAATGGGTTCCCCTCCAGTGTAACTGAGACAATTGTTGGGGTAAAGGGCAGAAGAAACTCTTCCTTCTACCTTTGGGAAAGCATCATACGGATGACGGCACTGATCCTTGAGGCATTTCTTCAAACTAGTTATTGGTGACTAATCTGCCTTGGATTCTGCACTCAGAAATGGCCAATACCAGACTAATTTTGCATGTAAATTCTGAGAACATGCTGCCCAGGGCTAATGGAATAATCTTTAGTGACGCAACTGCTGTCTGTGTCTTATCTATAACTCCATTAAGTCACACCTCGGTGCTGCAGAAGTTAAACTCCCTTGCCCAGTGCATCCTGCTGAGGCAGGATTATTTTGTGTTGCAAGCCTGAAGATCTGGGTTCTGCTGTGATTTGCTAAAATGATATCTGCAATAGAATTGCTGCATCTTTTTACTTGCTTTTTTTTGGAGGGGGAAGTTGTTTCTTGGGGAGGGTGTAGGTAGAGGATTAATAATGGTTGCTTGTTGAAATGGGAGCTGATACTGATATATGAAGGATTTTGAGACTAATTAAATTAGAGAAACAGTTTTGTTTAGGTTCTTTTGGTTGATTGTGTTGGGAGTCCCCCTGGCTGAGGAGCCAGGTGCTCTGGCACAAGGTGGTGTGATTCTGTAGGAACACTAAGTAGAAATGTAGCAGAGCTATCTGTGTGCTGGGCCACTCTGCAGCTGGAAGCTTGCATCCAGGAGGAGGGAGAAAGCAAAGGAGCAAAATTTATAAGACAGAATTTATAAACCTACTGATGTGTTTTTAAAAATGGATGGGTTGTGGTTTAAACTTTGGAAGCTCATCTTTTCCTTTGTATTGTTGATACCACCTCTTACAAACCTTGGTTTTGGTGCTAATTTTCAGTTGAACAAGCACTGGGAGGCGTTCAGTACATCCCCAGCTAGAAGAGCTGATGGTGAGCTGCTTGCTGAATGTCTGTTTTCTCCATGCAGGAGAGGAGCTTTTCCATTGATTTGTGACTTGTTGCCAACTGGAACCTTGTTCCTTTGTTCCCTTCAAGGTGCTCTGAATGTCAGGATCCCCTCACTAACTGGTACTATGAGAAAGATGGGAAGCTGTACTGTCACAAAGATTACTGGGGGAAGTTTGGGGAATCCTGCCATGGCTGCTCTCTGCTGATGACTGGACCTGTGATGGTAAGAACTCTAAAGGACTCCTGCCTGCAGGCAGGACGTGCCTGTCTCCCACTCGTGGAACTTGATTGGGAGTTGCCCTAGCTATTCAGATTACCAAATAAACTGGAGGTAATAGTCTCTTTGCTACTCTAATCTCTAATCAGAGATTAGAAATTAGGTTTGTGTGAGCATCTTCTAGATGGAGATTAATTTTGAATGGGGGTAACTCTTAAAGGCAGGAGTTGTGAGGATCTGAAGCGTATGAATGAAGAAAAAGTAAAGTGCTGAAATGCACAAGTATGAGAAACAGGAAGGTGATTAAGGGGACGTCTGCTCATTTTCTGTAGCACAGTACCTCAGTGTCTCCGTGGGGTAATTTTCCACTGCACTGCAGTCAAGCCACTCAGCTCAGGATAAGCAGCAGGTTCTGGCTTTGGGGAAGGTTGCCATCCGAGTCCCACTTGGACTGTATCCACAGTGTTTTTCTGGCTGATGGTGTCTTGCAGTAGCTTTAAACCCAATTGCTTTGAAACACTGAACTCTGCCTGCACAATATGGGGCTCACCTAAATGTTCTCCTCCTTGCCACAACCTTGCAAATATTTAACCTTTAAAACTGTCAAGAATGAAACATAACCATTATTTTTCTAGGGCCTAAATAAAAGCTACCTCAAAGGGAAGTACTGAGAAAAGTAAGCAGATCAATGAAAAAAAAAAAAAATTCTTTAAAGGTATTTTGTTGTCTCAGTCTCTGCTTGGTTTTTTTTGTTGTTGTTTTTTTTTCTTGTCAGCTGGCTGGTAAAGTATCTGAATTTGTGCGTTGCCTGTCTGCCAAAAAAAAAGCCCTTTCAGCTTTATTAATTCAGGCGTAACGTTAGTTATCTTGCCAAGAGCAACTGAACAGGAAGGTTTAATATCTTGTTTACTAGTCTGCAGCAGACTATGAACTATTTCTGATAGTTCATCAGCTGCCAGATATAGCAGAGGTTCCTGGGACACAAGCCTTGCTTTGCATGTTGATATGTTTGTTTCAGAGAAGTTTTGCAAACAAGGTGCCAAGGATGGGGTTCAGGAAAGGTAGATTGGGCTAACATAACTTTCCAGTAAAAAACAGCCACGTGACTTTGAGATCTGAATGAACATGTTAATTAAATTAAAGAGGAAAGCAGTAGCTTCATCTGATGATGGATTTTGGCCCTACTAAGCTACTCCCTTTTCTGTCTGTAGGTGGCTGGCGAATACAAGTATCACCCCGAGTGCTTTGCTTGTATGAGCTGCAAAGTGATCATTGAAGATGGGGACACTTACGCACTGGTGCAACATTCCACTCTCTACTGGTAAGATGGAGCTGCGTGCTTTGCCACAGAGTTGCTGTATGTGTGAGCCATGTTTAGCTGGCTCAGTGTGGCTCAGCTGAATGCTACACTAAGGAATGCCAGGAAGCTGCCTTTTGAGGGAGGAAGGAATGGAATAAGCATTAAAAACTATAGCTTAGGGTCGATGAGAGAACTTAGAAGTGTGAGTTTGGCAGGGAGGGATGGGACACTGCCATAATGACTTTTTTCACTTCTTTTAGTGGAAAATGCCATAACCAGATTGTGCTGACACCGATGATAGAAAAACACTCCACTGAGTCTCTGCGTGAGCAGCTGCCTTATACGCTGACCCTCATCTCCATGCCAGCAGCTACTGATGGCAAGAGGGGTTTCTCTGTGTCGGTTGAAGGTGGCTGCTCCAGCTATGCCACTGGTGTCCAGGTGAAAGAGTGAGTATGACAGGGTTGTATGCGAGGTACACGTCGGTGAAAAGGGAGTTGATAAAAATTCTGCAGTGCTGCTGTCCTGCCAGCTGCTTTAACTGCGGAGAGGGGTCTGTCCCCGCATAACAGGGACATATGTTGGTTAATAGCTGTTTGTGTTTGGTCTCCGTTTTGCTCTTGTGATGACCTTAATTGATAACTATTTCTCAGTGCTGTCTCCTTCACTGAACACAAAACATTTGGTGAATTGTAATGGACTAACAGTTTTTGCCACTGGGCAAGTGAAGAGCTCTCCCCAAACCAGCTCAGACCTAAGCACTTGGTCAAAGGGTAGCTCCCTGTGTTGACAGACTAGCATTGCTTTATTTCAGAATACCAATATGAAGGGAAGCATCAGAGATCAAATATTTGTTATAATTTTGGCTAAATTGACTTCCCACACACACTATAATTCCCATGTTTAGAGTTAACAGGATGCACATCAGCCCAGATGTCCGAAATGCCATCCACCCTGCAGATCGTATCCTGGAGATTAATGGAGCTCCTATTCGTACATTACAGGTGGAGGAGGTGGGTTGAGTCCTGTTTTGAAGCTTCCTTCTCATCTGCCTTCCTACAGCTTTTCTGTTTCTTGGCACTGTTCTCCCACCCTACATACAGTGTGTGTACACCCATAGTACTCATGCTGACAGTAGGAATAAACATGAAGACAAGCTTTGCTACCCCTTCCAGCTGAAGAGGAAACTGTAACAGATGGAAATGCAATTAGGATGCAGTTCTGATTTTGTGGCATTAAAACATGAAGGGAGGTAATAAGAAAAGTGTAGAGCTGTGACACCTCAGAGGACAGAGAGGCTGTGAAGACTCTCCATGTATTGCTAGTGAAGTCCACTGTTTTGATCCTTTTAGAGGCAACTGCTAACAGACAAAAGTTCAGCTGATCCTAGGGATGAGTTTCCCATTGCAGAAAAGGTATTTGATGTCTGTATTTACAAATAAATGCTTTATACAGATACCAGGTGATGCTGCAAGAATGTAGTGAGACCACCATTACCATCACTACGCAATGGCTTTACTTACTGTTGGTGCTGAAGAGCATTAGGAGCACAATAGACATCTCTCAGATAAATCTCTCTGTAGCTTTTGCAAAGCTGTTTTTTTGCAGCTCTGTTCAGGATGGAAGCTTGTGTAGTTTTTGAACACTTCTCAGAGAAAGAAAAAAAAAGTGTTTGGTCACTTGTAGCTGACCAGAAGGAAGAGGATTTGGATAGCATAAGGAACTTTTGGGCTGCTAGCTTGATTTGTCTGGTAGACGGCTGTGGTGTGTGCAACTAAACCACAACTATGGAGTGATCTCACTGAACTCTACTCTGATTCCTGAGGGGCATTCTGCTGTCTCCTCTGTCTCCTGTCAGTTGTGTTCCTCCTGTCTGCTATCATCCTGTCTTTTGGTTTGAGTGCAGGTGGAGGACTTGATTCGCAAGACAAGCCAGACGCTTCAGCTGCTGATAGAGCACGACCCTGTCTCACAGCGCTTAGACAGGCTTCGTTTGGACTCCCGTCTTCCCACCCACATAAAGCCGCCCATGTCCCCACACTCCCTCTCTCCACTGGACATCAAGGAGAACCTGGAAGGAACGCTCCGACGACGCTCCCTCAGGTAAAGACTTGGAAGCGCTGCCTCTGACCTAGCTTGCCTTTGCCCTGTGCCACCTGGCTGGGCTGCTCCGTGCCTGGGCCCTGCAATTGCAAATCACTGCAGAGATGTGTCTCATCTCTGATAGGAACCTTGGTATAAACCACTGGTGAAGCAGTGGAGAGCTTCAGATTCTGCTGTTGACAGGTACTCTCTCCATTCCCTTTCAAGCTGGCAGACTTTCCTTCATAAAAATAAGAGGCTCTACATTTAACACAGAAAAGCTACTAAGTTTTACAGTAGGTCAGATTTTTACCAGCCTTAAATGGCCAGGGAAGAACATGTCTTTAAAGGGAATATGGCTGAGACCTGAGATTTGGGAAATATCTTGTCTTCCTAGACTGGGGCACTCAGATGCTCATTTAGTCATTTACAAGTATTTTAATCTTTGTTTAGAAACAGCAAGTGCTGTAACTTCACAGCTTCTTCCTCCTGTTCATAGAGCTCCACCTCTGACTGACAGTGCAGATGTGGTGCTGTTAGGCAGCTCTGACTTGGAAGCTGCTCTAGGTTTGTAAGCAGCTTACACAGAGCTGGGAGAGCATTTGGTTTTTGAGATATGACGAGCACTGAAGCACATCTAGAAACTGATCCTTTAGGAGCCAACGATGGGATACGTTGGACCAAAAGCTTCCCAGCAGCTTCCCTGATCTTCTTGTCTCCTTTGTTTTCTAGGCGAAGTAACAGCATTTCTAAGTCTCCTGGCCCCAGTTCTCCAAAGGAACCGCTCCTTCTGAGCCGTGACATCAGTCGTTCTGAATCCCTACGTTCCTCTTCTAGCTGCTCCCAGCAAATCTTCCGGCCTTGTGACCTGATTCATGGCGAAGTACTAGGAAAAGGATTTTTTGGGCAAGCAATAAAGGTGAGGGAGGTCTCCAAACATTCATCATTTACTTTGATTACAGCAATGTCTGCCTATCTCAGGATCCTTCATCACTGTCTCGGTGGCCTTTGCCCTGCTGATAGTGATTGGTCTTGGAACTCACTGGGTTTGCTCCATGAGATCCATTTCTCTGTTTCATTCCCCAGACAATGAGTGTCTCTGGCTACAGGCAGTTTTGACTTTTTGTCCCCTTTGAATGTCAACCTTGGCCATACATACTCATCACCTGAGTTAGACCTCCAGAGTCCCTGTGTCACAGCAACCAGCTGGGTGAGGTGGAGAGAATGGGGAACAAGCTACACTTTCTCTTTAGAGCATCTTTCTTACAAAGAGGTGCATTCAACTCCCCAGTACAGCATTTCTCACCCACCCTTAGTGTGGCATGGTTGGGGGTTTGCCAGGCTGATGTAGTGACCATCTCTGAACCCCTAGCACAGCCTGAATGGCTTGTCAGTGTGGTGGTAGTGGTCAGGTCTTGCATGACTCTCACAGTTAAAAATCTCCATTGATAGCAGTTCTCTTGTATTTAAGTTCTCTGGTCTTGACTGGGGGTGCTTCAGCAGCTCCTATCCTGGCATCCCTGACAGCATCAGGGGGCAGCTTCCTCTGCCTTACCAAGGTGCTGTGAGCTCCTCAGTACTCCAATTGTATTCACAATGTTATGGGACTTCTCTCCTTACATCTGTATAAACTTCAAGTGTCCAACCACTGTATTCATCTCCATGGGAGGTGGTAAGCCAGTACTACAAACCCAATGCTTTTCATCTATACTAATGAGCATATTTCTCTTCTCCTCTGCTCATAGAGAAATAACAGGTCCAGGTAAGCAGAACCTTTCCTCTGTCGCATGCTTTTGTCATCTGCGTCCCCACAGTTAATGGCACAAAGGTGTTTATTTTCTGCTGAAATTACCCAATAGCCATCCTGTTCTGATGCATGCTCTGGGAGTTAAAATTGCCCTCTTGGAGTTTCATGATGACACTTACTTCAGTTTTGCTGGTATTCCACTTGCCCTTGTCTTGTCTTTGTTTCTTCACTTCCTTTTATCTTTGAGTATTAGACGTCCCTGGCTTTCATGTCCCTGGCTGAAATGCATAGTGTTCCCTGGCTCGCTACTTATATATGGATGCTTGATTTCAGACGGGAGCAGAAGAACATTGTACTCTTGCTTCCATTGTGTTATTCCATGCATTCATATTCCACCTCTATCAGCCTCACTATGTTCCAAACAGAACTAGCGTGCCACAGTGTTTGCAAGAGCTCATAAGTTTCCTCAATACTATAACTGGGTCTTGTGTTTTAGATTGCATTTCTGGAGGTTTTCAGAAAGGCTTTTTATTTTAAAGGGTATGAGGCAAAACAGTTACACTTTTCTTGAGCTTCAGATTGACTGGTTTTGATGCAACAAGTACTGCATGTGGTCCAAATAGTTTCCTTCTGTTCCTAGAGAGAAGGTAGTTGTTAGTTACCTGGAGATCTTAGGGAGACTGAGCTGTCCAAGTTAAGCAATGGAAAGGGAGAGGATTTCCAGCAAAACCTGCTTATCAGAATTTGGACCCTTCCTACTGACTCATGCACCCATGCAAGCAAGGCAGAGGTGGTTAAAATAAACCTCTAGAACACAGCAGAATGCCAGGATCTAGTTGGGTACCAGCAAACAGCCCTTGAGGAACTGGAAGTGCTTTCCATACTGAGAGCCAGGAAATGTATTACCTGATGTTTATGATGGATTTCTGTGTGTTTGCCACCATTCTGGGACATTCCTTGCCAGCAGCAATACACTGCTCCCAAGGAGCATGGTAAAATAGCTGCTTCCTGCCTTAACTGAACAGCCTGTACATCCCAGGTACGCTTGCACGTAAGTTTGATACGCTCATCAGAAACCATCAGGCTTCAGAGTCCCCATAAAACCAAAGCACATAGTAATGTAGTTTTGGTTTGTTTCATTTGGTTTCTGATGCAAGTTAATGTTGATTCCTTTGTTGATACAGAATGTAGTTGCTAAGGCCTGTGTACAAAATGCGAGCATCACACTGGGCAGGTGCTTTCCATGAGGGAACTGGAGGCATGCACAAGTATGGAACCGATGCCTTCAGAGGCTTTGACAGCCTACATGCATGCTCAGCCCTATGCTACCTAAAGTGGAGACTTCAGCTTTGGTTCTTGGGATGGTGTTGATCTCTTGGTATGTTCATTTGTCAGCTTTAGGTAGTTTGTGTTTCACGGACAGAATCTTTGCTGAATTCTGAAAGGAATAATTTTATGCAGTTTTCTGCAGATCCCTGGGCTCTGAATTTTCTCCCATCCATATTCCTCTCTGGATGGAGGGGAATGTTACCCACTCAGAAGAGTTGCAAGAGCATTGGAGCTATGTATTCTTGAACCTTGCCTGTAGTTGTGGTGTCTGTTCCCCCAGGTGACTCACAAAGCAACAGGAAAGGTGATGGTGATGAAGGAGCTGATTCGCTGTGACGAGGAAACACAGAAGACTTTCTTGACAGAGGTAGGAGCAAGATTTCAGAAAGCTTCTGAGCCAGTAGTGTGGTGGAGCTCTTCCATCTTCTCTAGAGAGAGAGTGATCATGCCAGCAACCTGGCAGGAATCAAGGCACTGAGGAGGGAGACATCACACAGGGAAAAGCTGACATAAGCTGAATGTTTGCTGCAGTGAAGTGTGAGTCACACTGAGCAATAGACATGGCTTCAGCTCCCAGTTCATCAATTTTTCAGTGATAAAAAGCAGTCTGAGGCAAATTGAGCTGTGCAATAGGTAAGGGATTTATCCCCTGAGCCTTGTGCATAAATACAAATGTTGAGGGCCAATATCTGTAAGATATTTAAGACTCCTGCTGTATTTAAGCTAAACTGTTTTCTTGGTGGCTGCCTACCGTGTTTTTCAAAGTCAGATTTAGCTTAAAGGCAGCTCCCTGACCACCTGATGCTGCTATTCTGGCCCTGACACATGCAGTACAGACCAGATAGCTGCCCTGGAGGGCTCCTGTCTCTTAAAATTTCTCCAAACTCAAGTGTGCTCTCGTTCATGACTAAGACCAGGTTAATTGCACAACATGAAGAGGCAGCAGTTAATTGACTGCCTTAAGCTTGGGGTTTGAGGGTACTCTGTGATCCCTGGGGGGGGACTTCCAGCATTGGAGTGCCTGTCACCATAGAGTGGATCTGTCAGGACTTGTTCCATTCTCTTCTTTGGGGTGAGATGTCTCTGCTTCCCAGGTGAAAGTGATGCGCAGCTTGGATCACCCCAATGTGCTCAAGTTCATCGGTGTACTGTACAAGGACAAGAAGCTGAATCTCCTCACTGAGTACATTGAGGGGGGCACGCTGAAGGACTTCCTCCGCAATGCGGTGAGTATGGAAGCCTTGTAGACCTCTACTCAATGAGGTTGATGGTGTGTTGTTGGTTGTACCAGGCTTACGGTGCTTGTTGTTAGTCTTCTCCTTTGGAGCTGTGTGGAAAAGCTGCTTTTTAGCTGTGGGTGGCCTGAGGCAGGAAGTGCCTTCTTGCTGGGGCTGTATCATCTTTCTCAGATTGCTGCGAGTCCCTGTTGCGGAGGAATTGCTGTCACCAGCTGGCTGGTAAGATAGTCCCTGACCTTTGAGGACTTGTCTTTCAGGACCCGTTTCCCTGGCAGCAGAAGGTCAGCTTTGCCAAAGGAATTGCCTCTGGAATGGTGAGTCAGACTGTCCCTTCATCACAGAGCAAACCTCCAGGGTCAGGGTTAGCTGTTTCACAGGGGTGGTGCGTGAGGGGTTGTGGATGCTCTCTGACTACTAGCAATGGGTTGTTGAGGTGTGTAAATGCGAAGGGACGTTCTCACCTGGAAACCTCTAACACCAAGTTTTCTCCCTCTGTTTCCAGGCTTATTTGCACTCCATGTGCATCATTCACAGAGACCTGAATTCACACAATTGCCTAATCAAGCTGGTGAGCTACACCTCTGTTCTCCACAGCATGCTGCTCCCCTCCTTGTTATCTTCCTCCCTTGGTTTTCTCCACATGATGTTGCTTCTTTTGTCAGGGTGGAACTGATTTCAGAGAGGCTTTTAGTGCTCTAAACAAGGGAGCTTCATCTTCACATTAGATTTTCCAGACTGATCTAGCTTTCACAGTTTGTTCATTCTGTTCTTTCACCCCTTTCCTCTGGTAGCATCTCTTATTAATAGTCACCTTACCAGAGTTAGTACAGGTCTATTCCTTATCTCAAATATGAAATGTTCTCTACAGCTGCTTCTGTTATTTTAACCACTTGATAACTATTTTTATTGTCACTCAGGATTCAGACAAGTGTGTAGATGTGTGTGCTCTCTCTTCTTGAAATGCTAGGTCACAAGAGTTTTGTGTAGCTTCATTCCCTCAAGCCTCACCCTTATTCACTTGGCTGGAATATGAGATTAGCATGTAGGCTTTAAATAACCCAGGATGAAAGTCTAAGTTAATTCCTGGCTGGGTGGAATAGGAAGGTCTGAAATGAAAGGTCCAGGTTTGCCTTAGCAAGTGTAGCCAAATTAATGGGATTAGTTGTTAATGACCACACAGGAAATAAGACAAGAGAGGAAATTATGAGTTGGGAATTGTGAATTGGATGTCTTACACCTGTCTAGATAGCTTGCTATGGTCATCTGGCTTTTGGAAACCTTGATAGTTGCCCTTACAGCGTAGTTGATAGTGAAAAGGAATTGCAGCCTCTTTGCTCCCGAAAGGAGCTGAGAGGAATCAGTGGATTGTACTAAATCCCTTGTGTAGGATAAGACGGTGGTGGTGGCTGACTTTGGTCTGTCTCGGCTGATTGTGGAGGAAAGAAAAAAGCCCACTTTGGAGAAGCCATCCACCAAGAAACGAACCCTACGCAAGAGTGACAGGAAGAAGCGCTACACGGTGGTTGGCAACCCATACTGGATGGCCCCAGAGATGCTAAACGGTAAGAAACTGATACCCGAGTGCAGGTGAGGAGACAGCCTGTGACAAGGTATAGGGATGATAGGATTACTGAAAGCTTCTGGGCCCTAGTAACAATCAAACCTCTTAGAGCCTATGGTTTTAGACCTGCTAATATGGCAGCTTATTTATACACACAGGTACCCTAGCTGCACTTCTCTTGCAGTACCTGTCCTGATAAGCCTTTGTACCAGACGTAATGTTTCTGGCTTGACAGCAGGATTCTTAGCCAACAGACCTAAACTTGCTATGATCCAGATAACAGGGAAGACAAAAGAGGCCTGAAATAAGACTGAACCCGAGATCAATTTCTGTTGTAGCCTCTTGCTTTGGAACTGCCCCTCAAGACAGGGAATAATTGAACTCCAGGATGAGCTTACGTGTGCTGTTGTGTAGATCCAGGGAGAAGCCATCTGCTGGCAGGTTTGCTGAAGCCTCAGGACTGGGGTGGGAGTTGTCCAAGTGCAGGGAAACCTGGGTTTTTTTTGCATGCAGCCGTCAGTTGCATTAAGGATGAACTATGTCCCTTAGGGGAGAAACTCTCCCTGCAGGAGTTGAGGTAAAGGTGAAATACAGTGGACACAGTTTCCTCCTAATGAGTAGGTCTGTCTGACCAGGTTGTGCAGTTTGGCTGGCTGAGATACCACTCTTGTCCAGCATTAGTCCACCAGGGAAAGGAGGACTTGTCTCCTCTTCCTGAACTCAACTCTTTTCCGTGTTGCTTTCTTGTGTGCTTCTCTTTTTTTATTCTCTCAAGGCTTACAGGCCTTATTGGAGTCTGAGGCAGCTTCCCAGAGCCTGTCTCAGACCTGGCATTTGTCAGGAGAACAGCAAGACTGCAGTCTGACATCACCTTTAAAAGCAAAGCTGTTTACCAGATATTGGCTTGGGAGGGGTGTGTCTGTAAGCTGATAATAGCATGCTGGAGCCAGTCTGCTTTCCCAGATTCAAAGTGCTGCTGGTGTGTAATTTATTATCTCTGCAGTCACTGCAGCAGGGACTGGGCACTCCTGGCTGCTGGGGAAGCTGACTCAGTGCACTGTAGACATGCACTAGAACAGCAATCAATGGGAATAGGGAGAAGCTTTTCACAGTTGTCCTCTAGCAATTGCTCAGACCTCTGATGTGCAAGGCTTCCCTGTGTTGTCCTTTCATTCCCCAGTAAAAGAAAGAAGTGGGATTTAAATATGTGATGGCAGCATATAGGAAGATGTAGTTGGTATTCATACCTTGTGGCAACTGACCCTGCTCAGATTTGACCCTTGCTTTGTCTCCTGTTAGAGAGCCCTCCAGGGAATAGGCTTAGTTCAGCTTTGGACTGGCAGCTCCTGGAATAGCTGGATGAGGAACTGTCTCTCACGGAGCTGAATGTCTTATGTTTCCTGCAGGACAGAGCTACGATGAGACAGTGGACATCTTTTCATTTGGGATTGTTCTCTGTGAGGTAAGACCAGGACATTACATGGCACCTTTAATGGACTTCTTCCCCATTGCCATCTCCTTACACACATTGTATCAGCCACCTCTCTTGAGTGCACAGCCTGTGACCTAACAGCATAGTCACTTAGGCTGGGAGTACAAGCTTACCCTGTCCCTGTTCTCTCAAGGAAGGTAACTTCCTTGTAACTTTTTGATCCCAGAGAGTTTCTTCCTGGACTGAAAGAAGTTGTAAAAAAAGTCCATCGTTCTGATTGAGCCCTGGTGTCCATTTGAAAGTAGACATATTCCCTAAAACTGTGACACACTCCTCTTTTTCTACTGCCTCATTTAAAGAACAATCAGCTGTATGATCTCATCCAATTCAGGGCCACTGAATGGTAATTACCACTGTGGATGGTACTTCACTTCAAAGAGGGGGAAACTGAAACCTCTTTGCAGGTCGATTAATGAAGCTTGCACCCTGAAGTCTGTTAGCTTGGTTTGTCTCTGAGCCAATGCACAGTCCTACTGTTATATCAGGCTCTTCTGTCTGCAAAGAGCCACCCAAAAGCTGCAAGGCATTTTCAGTTTGAAAGGTGTGTAAGACAGTGGAAATACAGATGAAAGGTGGGGTGTTCTGTGCACAGATAACACAGCGTTTACAGGAACACCAGGGGAGACCAGCACAGTTTAATCTACAGTGTTTGGATGAAGGGGACAAAGAAAATATCTGTGCATAAATCTTTGTGGCCTCATCTGGAGCTCTGTTTACACTGGGCCCTCTTCTCAGAGAATGTTGTGGTTGTGAGCGATAGATTTAGGAACTTGAAAAATGTGTATGTGGGATTAAAACAATTGTTTCATCTAGAAAAAAGACAAATAAAGGGGTAGTAGCATATGAACTTTATCCTTGTCACCAAAATAAAGATTCCAAAAAAAGAAGTTACACACTCAAAGAGATAAGGAAATAACCCTGCCAAAATACATAATGGGCGTTCCACTGTCTAGTTACAGGATGTGGTTGTCCTGCTGAGTTATTGGCATAGAAAAGCCTGGGTGGTTATAAATAACACCCTTTTTGTGATACCCGATGAGGCTTTAAACCTAAAACTCCTCCTCATGTGAGAGTTTGTATTGACATTGACCTTGCGTGAGTCCAGATCACCCCACAGCTCTGTGCTGTGGGTTATTACACTTTGAGTCCCCTACTGCTGGAGGTGCTGAGTGCATGTCAGCCAGGTACCTGGTGTGCACTGGGATTTACAGTGCTGGGGCAGGGCTTCCCTCTGTTCCACCCAGCCCTTTCCTCCACCAGCTCTCCCCTGCAACTCCTGGGCATTGGTTGTGGTTGTTCTCTCCACCCCTGCCCTCTGGCTGTGGGTGGGGTTGAATCTGCCAGTAACAGAGCAACTTGGAATTTGTGGTGCTGTTGACTTCACAGCGTTCAGGAAAGTTGTGTAGAGAGAAGAGCTTTGCTGGTGGTGTGGTTAGATTGTGTGCAAGGGGAGAGATAGGATAGTGATACAGGTTGTGTTGATTACCTGTGATCAGGAGGGGCTGAATCATCCCCAGCAGCATACAGCACAGTAGCTGACCCAGCAGCGAGATACTGTTGAGCTCTCTGGGAGATGCCCATCATCCTATTATCTTCTAGCAGTGAGACCCTGGGGAGAAAGAGAAGGCATCTGGGCCTTCCATCACAACAGCAGCCACATTGCCAGGTCTTGAAAAAGTTTCATGTGAAATTTGTCTATACAGTGCCTTACTCATTCCCTTGTGCAACTAACCCCACTGGAAAGGAAGAACAGTGCTTCTGCTCTTTAAAAAAATTGATACTTTGAAGGAGCCTCTGCCCAATGCTGAAGTTCCCTGTTTGTCAACACTCTGGAACTGTTGCTGTACTTAAGCGCTCCTCTCATTTTTCCCTAGATCATAGGCCAGGTTTATGCTGACCCGGACTGCCTCCCACGCACACTGGATTTTGGCCTTAATGTCAAGCTGTTCTGGGAGAAGTTTGTTCCTGCTG
>NW_010311833.1:28482-37836 GCF_000700745.2 Antrostomus carolinensis
CTGACTGTCCTCCAGCCTTTTTTCCTCTGGCTGCTATTTGCTGCAGACTGGAACCAGAGAGCAGGTAGGTTTGGGGTCTGGAGGACTCTTTGTAAGCCTGGAGGATGTGCCTGTATCCGCTTAGTGGAAGGGTTGCTCTGCACAGAGGATGGAAGAGGGCTGTATTCCAACTTGTGGGAATGCTCAAAGGCTTCCACATGAGGAGCAACTAAGGACTCATCAGCTTGGGAGAGAGACTGCTGTATATGGTGGAAATATCAAACAATTTCTGAGATAGAGAGGGTAAAGAAGGAGTGATTGTTCAGGGTTACTCATGTACATGAAGTAGGGGCAGCAGCTGTGAAAGGTGAACAATTCATTTGATTTCAGTTGTGAAACTTGTAGCTTCAGAACAGTGTTGATGCCAAGTGGGTTCCAAAAGAGCCAGACCTCCCTGGTCATTGGCTGTAAAAATGGGTAACCCAGACAGATGGGATCTTTGCAGTCTCAGAAGCTGAACAGGGAAGGATTGTGTCCCTGCTCACACCTCTGTGCATAGGGAGGGGCCTGGATGGACAACTGTCTCAGCCTTTCCAGATGCTTTTCTGCTTCCTCTTACCCACTCACATTTCCTCACTGCTGCTTCTAGGCCCCCTTTTTCCAAGCTGGAAGATTCCTTTGAAGCACTCTCTCTCTACCTGGGAGAACTCGCCATCCCACTTCCATCTGAGCTGGAAGAGCTGGACCACAACGTGAGTGTGCAGTATGGACTGAACCGTGACAAGCTACCTGAAAACACATCCTAGTCAGCTCGTCCTGCTGCCTGCACCAATTCACTGGAGTTGAGATGAGTGACAGGGAGGGAGATGCACTTCAGCCACTTCCAGGGCATTAATGGGGCGCCACGCTGTGCGTTTGCTGCATTGCCTCTCTCTCCTCAGCCAACACCCCTCCTCTTGGACTTCCTGATTCACTGTGGATTTTTGGCATGTTTCAGAAGCAAAAAGGGCTGTTTCTTGCCAAGTGCACCTAGGAAAGCTGCTCAACACTATTTTTCTGGCTTGAGAAATGTTTCTCTGGCCTTTTCAGGCTTCTTTACTGTGGTGCCTTAGAACTTGGCTGCAAGCTGTGAAGCCACCCTGGCCTGTCTGCCAGGGAGGGAATTGCTATAGGAGACTCCTGGGCAAGGACCAGCACTTCTGGCACTGCTTCCCCCACTGACTACCCTGCTCAGAAAGCTGGGGAAACTGGACATCCAGCAAAAGGCCCCACCAGGACAGCGTGTGTGTGTATGTTCGTGCATGTGTTTTCCAGAACAACCCACAGAGATTTTGACCTCCAGTGTGCATCGGGGAGGGAGTGAAAAGCCCCAGGAACTGGGTAGCTCTCCTGAAATACCTTGTCTGCAAGGAAGTGCATATGAATTTTGGTTTGGTTTTGTGGGTTTTTTTCTTCCTCTCTCTCTGAATACCTCTAAAAGCCTGCCTAGAAACACTAAGACTGAGCTCTGCTTGCTCTTCCTGACAGTAAACAAGGCAGGCAGCAAATGAGCCACTTGAACATCTTCAGACCCTGAGCCTGCACAGTGAGTTTGCCTGTCCAAGAACCTTAACTGAAAGTATTTGAACCTGGACGTGTAGAGCTGTGCACTGGCTGTGGATATCCCTGGAGTGCTGAAGCTGCTTGAGCTCTCAGCCTGTGGACATGAGGTGACAGAAAGGGTGGCAGAAGGTGCTTTTCAGAAAGTCAAAGGTCTGAAGTGGCTCAGACTTTGTGCATGGACAATGGCAAAGGGGGACAGGCCCAAGGTTACTTAAAGGATGGACTTGGTCATGAACAGGGAAGTGCTGGAAAATGTCCCATCCTCCCAGGAGTGGCAGCTGGAGAAGTAATAATTCAGTTGCCATTACCTCATCGTTTCTTGCAGGCTGTACAAGTTTCTCCCTTTGAAGGTCCTTGCTGCTGCAGCACCTGAACTGATTCTCCAAGCAGAAACTTTCCTCAGGGTCATTCCCTGCTTTGGGGGAGAAAAAAAGGGCTTGGGGTCACTGGGAGGTGGGTAGTGGTATATTTTCTTCCAGCACTTCTTCCTCCTTCCATGGGAGAAGGAAGAAAGCTACTGCTGCAGTAGCTCACGTGATTGGCAGAACTGAACAAAAAGCTGGCTCAAGTCCTGCTCTTAAGTTTCACAAACATCTTGGTTTAACTGGATTTTTAGTGTGCTCCTTTCTCCCCCCCCTCCCTTCAGCACTGAATGGTGGGGAATGGGTGTTTGTCTTTGCTGTTACTTTCGATTTCCTCCCCCTACCCATGAGTTTAAAGTATTATGTAAAATAACATGGGACCAGCCATCACCTGACAAAAGGTGTGCATAGGGGGGATGTTTTTAGTCTGTGTAGTGGTGTTTTAGAAACACTGGGGGCTCCCTGTGCTGTGAATCAGGGGAGGAGCCTCTCTAAACTGGGTCCAGTGGATTCAGGATTGTTAACAGGATTTGCCCTTTCTTTCCCTCTCCCAGGCTGATTTGTGAGGGGACCCTTGAAGGGGAGAGTCCTGAGTGATGTGTGGGTGGGGTTTATGAACTGTGATTTGCACAGCTCTATGTTCTAACTAAATTAAAAAGCAGTAAATGTATGCTATGGAAACAAGATTTTGTTCTGTCAGGTAAAGCAGGAAGCTGCAACATTCTCAGGTTTCAGTTGTCACAAACCAGCAACATCAAACCTGCACAGATCCAGTATCATCTGGAACTCACTTTCTTGAGCCAAAGTGCTCTGCCACATTTACAGAACTACAGACACAGTGCAAGTGCTCTATAGTGCTACTTACCTGAAGTGATGGAAAGGGAAGTTGACAAGTTTTGTTGGATGGTTTTGTTTGGGTTTTTTTTAAAGGGTGGACAGGAGTCAGCAGAACATTTTCCTTTTCTGAACTGCCTGTTCTTAGAAACCCTGTATTCTGAAATATGTAGTTCAAGGGGCATTGATTAAGGCAACAACTGAATGAAAACGTTAACTATGTCAGTGCCTCCTATAACCTGCTGTGCTCTGTCTCCATCATGCCTTCCCATGCAAGGCCCCAAGGGATGGAGCTGCTGCTGAGCAGCACCAAAGCAGAACTGACCTTTGTCAGTGCAGGAAGGGGCTGTAAGTGAGAGCATCTTCCCATGGGCCAGCCTGCTTAGTCAGCACAGCTCACACACCCAGAGCTGCTTTTGGGGAACAGTGTCCCAGTCCAAGACTAGGGACAGCTGGCAGCAAGGAGAGAAGCTCTGTGCCCCTTGTCAGTGCTGGTGAGTGGAGGCACTGCTTGTAGGGATTTTACCTTTGGGCCTGGCAAACTGAAGTAGCGTCTTCCCTCCTCAGTTTGAAGTCTGCAACAAGCACAAGGATGCTGCTCTGCCAGGAGGTACGTACAGATGAGCCACAGTCCACACGGGTCTACAGAGCATTTTTCTTTTAAGCTTTAATACAAGGTAGCACAATCTGCACCTTCTCATAATGAGGTATTTAAAACATTTTACAAAGAAATGGTATTCAAAGTCATTTAAAAATAAAATGTTTCCCTTTTCTGAATCAAACATTAACACTAAAACCCCTGCTGCCAAGTGCTGCTCCCTGTTAGGCCCACAGCTATAAAGCAGATGGCTAAAAAACTTACTTGAATGGCTTGAACCCCTGAGGTGGGGATGGATGTTTCCCTGAACTGGCCTTGCCTTGGTACCATTTGGGAGACACTGCAGCGACCCTCTCTTCCAAACTCCCTGAAATGCTAATAAAAGTTGTTACAAAACCTCTCTAATAGGACCAGGGATATAAGCAAGTAGTCTTGCTGCACAAGCTGAGTGTGTGTGAAGGAGGCTGGGCCAGGAGCCATGCCATAACCTTGAGATCTTGCAATAGCAGCTGCCCTGTCCTGCTGTTAGAGCAAGAGTTGCTGCATCATGGCCAGGTGACCTCCACAGCTGGCCACTCTGTACAGATCTGGCTTTGTAGAATGCCAAGGGAATGCATAAGAGGATGTTACCTATCCTCTGGGCCTAACCTGTTGCAGGTAACTAAGGGCAGTTTGTATTCTCCACTCCACAACTATCGACTGCTGGCCTTTGGTCCCCTGATCTGTGCAAGTGAGCAGGGGGCACAGACCCCCTGACACAACTGTGGCTGTGCATGTAGTACCACAGGGGAATGGAGATGTAGCCTCAGCCCTGGAAGACCTGGATTTGTCAAGAGCTTGAAAAGAGCTTTTCCAAATTGACACTGGGGCTAAACAGTGCTCCTGGCCAAAGCCATCTGTGAAATAAACACTCCCTTGGAAAACAAACTGATCCAGTAGCAGGATTCTGGACAGTGTCTTCAGCTCTCAGATATTAAAGCAGAAAGGCAGGAACTATAATCAGAGTGTAATTATCTAGCTAAGTCTGACATGAAGCTCCCCTCAGTCCCTGCAGTACTGCTCCCTCCTGGGATTCCAGGCTGAAACTTAAGTAACAGTGCACACCGTTAAATAGGAAAGGAACAGAAAAAGAGGAAGCCAAGACCACACTCCGGGCTATAGGATCTGTGGCCAGTTGTGAGCCTGGCCTACCATTCCCTCCCAGCTCCTTGGCACACCATGGAGATAGGCGGGAGGAAGCAGCAGGGTCCACCACACCAGTCCCCAGCTGGTCATGCACTGAACGGCGCCTCTCAAACAGATCATGATGAATAGCCCATTGCTATGTCCCTCTGCATCACCTTCATCTGGCTTTCATCAAAAAGAAAACAAAATAGAAATGAACACACGCAACCCCTGCACTCACAGTGGGAAGCTGGAGGCTTTGCTCAGCCTGTATCGCTCCTGCCTGAGCTGCTCAGGCACCAGGAGTACCCGCCTGCCCCATGAGGGGGCCACTGCCATCCTGCGTGTCCTCCACAGGTGTCTGGTTGGTGTGCACCACGATTGTGTTCTCATCTACAAGCTCGCAGGCAGGATTGGTGAATGCTGAGAGTGGCAGTGTGATGCGCTGCATTTCACGCTCGTGAACTTTCTGTTCATGCTTTTCCTTCAGGTCTTTCCCCCTAGATTAAAAAAAACAAACAAACAGAAGATGTATGTTCATGGGGTGAGTGCCACTGCTTGGAAGAAGTCTCAGTAAAGGTGATACAAGAGAAAAGAAGGGACTCTGCTTTTTAAGAAACATGTTTCAGCTACATACAAAGGGCCAGAAACATTCCCTACTGTAAGCAGAGGACCCCATGTGAGCATCTTTAAAAAACAAGCAGCCAAGTGAAGTCTGTCCCTCCCTCATAAACTGACTTATTCACTGACATTGTTACAGCTAACTGATTGTAAAGCCAGGCTTCTCCTTCAGACCACGATGCTGACAAATGTTTCCTTACAACCTTACAGTCCCACAGCACTGCCCAGTGCAGGCCCAGGGGAGCAGTGAGACAGCATACAGCCTACTGCTGTGGAAAAGAGCTTCCATAACCGACTTCATCTGATCGAAACAAATACCAGAGGCAGTGACAGATTCTGTCTTTTGTCACAGCAAACAAACCTGTGTAGCAAATTAAACTGTTCCTAAAAGTATTACAGCTTACTTCAGAGCTGGTCCTGCCCTTTGCCGCTGCAGCTAACAGCTTAAGACCACAACCAGCTCTTCAAACCTACCTCACTCTTCAGCCTGTTGCTAAGGGAGGCAACACCTCTGTAATTTGTACTGAGGAAGAACTGCCTTGCTTTAAAAATGGATGGCATTAATAGCATGTTGTCTCCAGAAAAGCTATGTATATCAAAAGCTACTAAACCCATTAAAGATTTCTCACCACACCCACCCAAACCTGCCAGCTTGCATATGCAATTTTGAGAGCAAGAAGAGAAAGAGGCTGTAAACCTGCACTGCAGCCCTTCCGTGAGCTCTCTGGCATTGAAGCAGCAAAGCCGCATTTGGACAAAACTCAACATTGGTCTATCGCTTCTTCCTGCCAAAGACAGGAGTGAGGTGGGACAGGCACCACTCACTCCTCCTGGGGCTTGTGATCCCAACCAAGAAGAGCTGCTGGGGTTTCCTGTCAGCACATAAGCATTTTGGCTGCTTTTCAAAGCTGCCTACAAGCGTGCAGCAGCGGCTGGTGTTCCTGCCAGCACACGAGACAGCATTCTCTGAAGTGACACCTCAAATCAAATTCCTCAACAAGCAGCACTCTGTGTTTTTGCCCCTTATGTAACACTCCTCCCTCTGTTTTTTTTTTTCTGTCAGCATTTATTATAAACACTTACATAAGGACATGTCCCAGCTTGGGAAAGGGCTCCTTCTGCTTGGTTGTGTCAGACTGCTGTCAAACAGCCAAAACACAGAACAAACCCTCCCAGAGGAGGGAGCCTGGGCCTTCACTTGCTGCAGCAACATTCACTGCTGTTTGTTAATCCTGCCCTGTCTCTTACAACTAAGCTGCTTGTTATTACCACTAACTTCAAACGCTGCTGAGCTACAGAAACATTCCTGCCCAACAGAGTGATGTGGCTGAATAAATCGTAACTTAAGTGTGAATCAAAACTGACCTTGAAATATACAGGAGCTTTGGTAAAATTAATTTTGTTTGACAAAAAGTAATGCTACTTGATATTCAGCTTCATAACGTAACAATGCACAAGTGGCAAATAATTTGCCAATTGTTTTTCTTCTAAAGCTAGTGACAAGAGAAACCAGGGGAACAGGTGGTCTGCTAGGATTGTTCTCTTTCTGATCACAAAAAAAAAACTTCCTGTGAGAGCACCCCTGGGATCTGCACCTCCAGCTTTTACATAAAAATCAGCTTCCCTGGATGCATCTGAGAAAGCTGCATCAAGGCACGAGCGCACACACACGCAAACCCAAAAATCATCAGTCTGAAACATTAAATGGGATGGAATACTACACTGATGGGTGAAATAGAGAACAGGATTAACTCTTAAATAGTTCTTTCCTCAGTGCAACAAGTGAAACTCTTGCACAATGTGCCATACTAAAACATAGCCTTCTATCTGCCTTTTCACTGGGATCTGGTTGGGTCTGCAGGTGCTCAGACATTCCTACTCTATATACATTGCTTTATATACATTGTGCTTTCGGACAAAGGAGAATAACCACTGACCTCTTATAGATGTACCCCAAGACAATGCCGGCTCCAATGGCAATGATTATCACCATCATGATCAGCCCCAGCACATACCCTGCGAAGAGAGAAAGGAAAGAAGAAAAAATAGAGGAAGTAGATGCAGCTATTGCTTTTAGAGCCTCAAAACAAATACGTCCTGCCACAATTACAGGAACAGAGCCATCACACGATGCTGGGCTTGTACCTAGTGTCCCTAAGTCCTTCTTTTCTTTGGAGTTCATCTGCACTCTCTGACTGATCCCAATGGCAGGCTGCACAGCGGCTGCCTCGCTCCGGGAGGGCAAGGTATCAGCTGGTTCAAACACCTGGTCGACCTCCTGAGAAATATCAACTTCTGCTGTAGGGACTGGGGCTGTGGCAGCTGTAGCATCTGTTGAGAGGAAAAAGAAACATACAAAATACAAAGCATTGATGAGTACTTCAAAACAACACGTGCCTTGTGAGTAGGACAGATCCAGGCTGGTATCACTAACCCGCCTCTGAAGTACACTGACAAACGCTTGTTCCCTAAGTTGCTGCCAGAAATCCAACCAAGGCAGACAAGAAACGTACTCCTCCCCCCACCTTCCTTTGACATGAACCTATTTAACTAAGAGTGCAAGGCACCACCACAGACGAGACAGAAGTCAGACAGTAGAACAAAACCCAGGTTCAGGTCATCAGTCCAGAGGATGCACAATGACTTCATTTAGAGTACAGATCGATATACAGGCTGCAGCTTCAATCATGCTGAACAGACATGAACGAGATGATGAGTATCTCCATCCCAAATCTCCCAGGAGCCTATTTATCTCTCTTTTGCCTCAGTCTTCCTGACAAAGAAAGGTTTGATGGAAGGAGACTCCAGCTGGTGTGAAAACAACCTGGGGATATTCTTCTTACTCAGCGGCTCTTTGCAGCCGTGTAGCAAACTCCTTTAGCATGATGGACAGGCTATGTCAGCGCGACACTTCAGGCAGCACAGCCACTGACTGGTGTAAGTGCAGCCAGTTCCTCCTCAGCCAGAGCCCAAAGGTGCGTCAGGATGGACGCTCACAGCACAGACTCCTTCCCAGCCCTGTGGATTTTTTATCAACAGCACTGAAAGATTTTCAAGGTAACTCCTTCTTTCATGCAGAGTTAAAATGGAAGCTGTAGCACAGCAAGAGCTATGACAGTGGAAAGTGGGTACCTATTCCCTGTCCAACACAAAAAACCACAACTTTTTGGAAATGCTATGCACAGTATGTGTCCACACCTAAAAACTCACCACCCGGATCTCACCCCACAGCTGGCAACAACTCTGTGTGGATTTTCTATCTGCAGCCATTTTGAGTCCTCAGTGGAATGTGAAATGGAAGTATAGAAGGGGGGTTAGAGACAGGAAATCAAGGTCTCCTGCACTGCACAGTCCCTTTATGTAGGGTCAGCCAGAGAAGCTGAACTAAGGGAAGCTGCGGGACACGACTACAATAAAAAGGTGTCCGCTCCAAGACACAAAAATAGCCAAGCCCCTTAACCATGCAAACGGTGTATTGTCTGAAAGGTCAGGTAACTCTCCTGATCTCAAAGCTGCAGGACTATTTTGAATAAGGGTCTTGGGAGCAGAACACTTGTTTTGCTTCATCTTTAGGGAAAAGCAGGCAAAAAATGAGCAAAGTGAAGAAAAGGGGAGAGTGTATTTGTGGGGGAAAGCATTTACATGCAAGGATGGCGATCCCGAGAGAGTACATAAATCTTGGGAGGCTCAGAAAAAAATAAACAGTTTGAAAAAAACAAGTGTTTACTTTGGCCTCAGTCAATACTGACATCTCCTCTCCCCGAAACACATTTCAGCTACAGTTCTCTTGGCAAACTGTCTCCCAGTCTAACTATCCAGGAGGAATCCAGTGTTTGGGGTTTTCCGTTTTTATGGTCCTCCCTTCAGTTCTCATTTTATCCAAGTTCTTTCCCCCCACCTGTTCCCAAATTCGCCCTGACCCTCATTTAGCAGCAAGACACTTGTTCAGACAGCAGTAACATGCCCCACAGTAACGGACTACCAACATGTCTGCAGTTCCCTGATGCCCAGACCTTGTGCAGCACAGCTGAAGAGCCCTACAGTGCCCAGTGAAATGGGGGGGTGCGGCTTTGCACGGGCCTTTTCCAGCACGAACAGAAAAGCTCCAGGGGCGGAGCAAGGCACAGCTGGGAGGCAGATGTGCACACACGGGTGAGGGCTGGAGGGGAGCCCCGGGTACACTCCGTTCCTGGG